>NW_026729021.1:70000-85000 GCF_030272615.1 Cryptomeria japonica | reverse complement strand
CGCGTGCACCTTCGCCGCGGTGGGCACCATGGCGTGCACGGAAGTCGGAGCCCGGTTTGCCCCGGGTGCGCACCTCGCGTGCACCTTCGCCGGGGTGGGCACCTTGGTGTGCAGACCTTGGCTGGGTTGCGCGCCCTGGTGGGCACCATGGTGCGCACCAAGGAGCGCTCCGAAGTGTGCTCCAAGGTGCGGCCTGCACGAAGTCGGAGCCCGGTTTGCCCCGGGTGTGCACCTCGGGTGGGCACCTTGGTGCGCATGCCTTGCCTGGGCTGCGCACCAGGGCGGGCTCAAGATGGCACCCGCGTTCCTTTTTTTTCACTATCTTTCAAAACGGAAATTTTAAAATCTCATTTTTTTTTGCCTTTTTCTGGAAATTAGTGAAGGCAGCGCATCAAAGGTGCGCACCTCGCTGCCCACCACGGTGCGCAACGCCGGTGGGCACCCGGGAGTGCTTCGAAGTGTGCTCCAAGGTGCTGCGTGCACGTTGTCGGAGCCCGGTTTGCCCCGGGTGCGCACCTCGCGTGCACCTTCGTCGGGGTGGGCACCTTGGCTGGGTTTGCCCCGGCTGCGCTCCGAAGCGGGGTTATTGGAGCGCCGCCTCTTTTTTTGTCGGAGCGTTTGGTGGGGTTTCTCGCATTGGCTCTTCCGAGGCCCGGTTGCCACCCTGGCGCGCACGAAGTCGGAAGTAGGGTTAATTGCCCGGGTGCGCACCTTTGCCAGGGTGGGCACCTTACCTGGGCTGCGCACCAGGGCGGGCTCAAGATGGCACGCGCGTTCCGTTTTTTTCACTATCTTTCAAAACGGAAATTTTAAAATCTCCTTTTTTTTTTGCCTTTTCTGGAAATTAGTGAAGGCAGCGCATCAAAGGTGCGCACCTCGCTGCCCACCTTGGTGTGCTCTGAGGTGCGCACCCGGGAGCGCTACGAAGTGTGCTCCAAGGTGCGGCGTGCACGTTGTCGGAGCCCGGTTTGCCCCGGGTGCGCACCTCGCCTGCACCTTGGCCGGGGTGGGCACCTTGGCTGGGTTTGCCCAGGGTGCGCTCCGAAGCGGGGTTACTGGAGCGCCCCCTCTTTTTTTGTCAGAGCGTTTGGTGGGGTTTCTCGCATTGGCTCTTCCCAGGCCCGGTTGTTGGGTGCGCTCCCACCCTGGCGCGCGCGAAGTTGGAAGTTGGGTTAATTGCCCGGGCGCGCACCTTCGCCAGGGTGGGCACCTTGGTGCGCACACCTTGGCTGGGCTGCGCACCAGGGCGGGCTCAAGATGGCACCAGCATTCCCTTTTTCTCACTATCTTTCAAAACGGAAATTTTAAAATCTCGTTTTTTTTTTGCCTTTTATGGAAATTAGTGAAGGCATCGCATCAAAGGTGCGCACCTCGCTGCCCACCTTGGTGTGCTCCGAGGTGCCCACCACGGTGCGCAACGCCGGTGCGAACCCGGGAGCGCCCCGATGTGTGCTCCAAGGTGCGGCGTGCACGAAGTCGGACCCCGGTTTGCCCCGGGTGCGCACCTCGCGTGCACCTTGGTGCGCACACCTTGGCTGGGTTGCGCGGCCTGGTGGGCACCATGGTGCGCACCAAGGAGCGCTCCGAAGTGTGCTCCAAGGTGCGGCGTGCACGAAGTCGGAGCCCGGTTTGCCCCGGGTACGCACCTCGCGTGCACCTTCGCCGGGGTGGGCACCTCGGCTGGGTTGCGCGCCCTGGTGCGCACCAAGGAGCGCTCCGAAGTGTGCTCCAAGGTGCGGCGTGCACGAAGTCGGAGCCCGGTTTGCCCCGGGTGCGCACCTTCGCCGCGGTGCGCACCATGGCGTGCACGAAGTCGGAGCCCGGTTTGCCCCGGGTGCGCACCTCGCGTGCACCTTCGGCGGGGTTGCGCGCCCTGGTGGGCACCATGGTGCGCACCAAGGAGCGCTCCGAAGTGTGCTCCAAGGTGCGGCGTGCACGAAGTCGGAGCCCGGTTTGCCCCGGGTGCGCACCTCGCGTGCACCTTCGGCGGGGTTGCGCGCCCTGGTGGGCACCATGGTGCGCACCAAGGAGCGCTCCGAAGTGTGCTCCAAGGTGCGGCGTGCACGAAGTCGGAGCCCGGTTTGCCCCGGGTGCGCACCTCGCGTGCACCTTCGCCGCGGTGGGCACCATGGCGTGCACGAAGTCGGAGCCCGGTTTGCCCCGGGTGCGCACCTCGCGTGCACCTTCGCCGGGGTGGGCACCTCGGCTGGGTTGCGCGCCCTGGTGCGCACCAAGGAGCGCTCCGAAGTGTGCTCCAAGGTGCGGCGTGCACGAAGTCGGAGCCCGGTTTGCCCCGGGTGCGCACCTCGCGTGCACCTTCGCCAGGGTGGGCACCTCGGTGCGCACACCTTCTCAATGTTTTCTTGCCTTTTCTGGAAATTGGTGAAGGCAGCGCATCAAAGGTGCGCACCTCGGTGTGCTCCGAGGTGCGAACCCGAGAGCGCTCCGAGGTGCCCACGAAGTCGAAAGTCGGGTTAATTGCATTGTTTTCCCCGGGTGCGCTCCGAGGTGCGCAACATCGGCGCGCACCAAGGAGGGCTCCGAAGTGTGCTCCAAGGTGCGCACGATGGCGTGCACCTCTGGTGCGCACGATTCGGAGCTCGGTTTGACCGGGGTGCGCACACCTTGGCTGGGTTGCGCACCTTTTGTGCGCTCCAAGGTGCGCACGAAGTCGGAGCTCGGTTTGCCCCGGGTGCGCACCTTCGCCAGGGTGCGCACCTTGATGCGCACGCCTTGGCTGGGCTGCGCACCTTGGTGGGCGCCATGGTGCGCACCTTTCGTGCGCTCCAAGGTGCGCACGAAGTCGGAGCTCGGTTTGCCCCGGGTGCGCACCTTGGTGGGCGCCATGGTGCACTCCGAGGTGCCCAAGATTGGTGCGCACCAAGGAGCGCTTCGAAGTGCGCTCCAAGGTGCGCGCGAAGTCGAAAGTTGGGTTAATTGTCCGGTTTGCCTCGGGTGCGCACCTTGCGTGCACCTTCGCCAGGGTGGGCGCCTTGGTGCGCACACCTTGGCTGGGCTGCGCACACCTTGGCACCCGCGTTTCCTTCATTTTAAATTTTTTTTTTTTACAATCTCTCAAGTGGGAAATTCTATAATCTCAACTTTTTTTGCCTTTTCAGGAAACTTTTGAATGGAGCGCATCATTGGTGCGCTCCGAAGTGTGCTCCAAAGCTCTCTCCAGCTGCGTGCACCTGCCCCGGCCGCGCACCCGGCCCCGCCCAGCTTCGCTCACCTGTCCCGGGCGTCTGGTGCGGAACCTTAGAGTAAGAAACATCACCGTGCACCTTGGCCAACGTGCGCGACTCGACCGAGCGCGCACTGGCCGAGGTGCACACCGATTTCACCTGGGTGCGCGCGCAGCACCTCGGGCGCACCGGGGTGCGCGCACAACGCCCGGGTTGCACCGTGGCCTGTGTGCTCGGGGTGCCTCGGGTGCGCGCTCGGTGTCGCCCCCGCGCGCGCGGTAGTGCGGGCAGCGCACCCCGGCCCGGCCCGGCCCCGACGAGAACGCAAACGAGCAAAAGGTTTATTCAAATAGCATTGCGACGCCCGGCGAAAAACTAAAAAAGGGTGCAACACCGGGACTTCCCGGGAGGTCACCCATCCCAGTACTACTCCGGCCCAAGCGCGCTTAACTGCGGAGTTCTGATGGGATTCGGTGCACTAATGCTGGTATGATCGCACCCGTTATGAGCTTGTCGCAGTGTGTACTTAGCAAACCGCGACCCACGTGCGAATCCACCCCGGCCACCCACCCCCGTCGAGGTGCACACCCTCCCTCGCGAAGTGCGCCCCGTTCGCCAAGTGTGAGCCCTGCCCGGGTGCGCGCACCTTGCTAGGGCGTCGGGTGTGCACCCGGCCCGGCCTACGTGCGTGCACCTGGAGGGGGCGTCGTGTGCGTGCAGTGTCCCGTCTGCAACGCGGTGCCCACACACCACCTCGGGCGCAACGACCTGCGCTCACATGTGGGCCGAGTGCACCTTGGTGCATGTTCGGGGCGCCTCGGGTGCACGCTCGATCTTGCCCCGGTGCACCAAGGCGCTCGGTTTGCCCCGGGTGCGCACTTGGTGCAAGGTGGGCACCCAAAATAGGGATCAAGCACCAAAACACAAGTTTCGGGATGCAAAATGGGACCCAAGGACCACAAATGCGTTCCAAGACCCATGATGGGTCCACGAGAACAAAAATGTGTTCCGAGACTTAATAAACAAATATTGGGTTTTAGGAGAAGAAACATGCTCTGATGCCCAAAACGAGAATCGACCCCGAAAAGGCCACAGGCCAAAAGTGGGATGCGAGACAAAAAAAAATGGGACCCGAGGACCAAAATTGGGTTCCCAGGTCGAAGACAGGGCAACCGGACAAGAAACGACCTCTAAGGCTCGAAATGAGTCCCGACGACTAAAACTTGACAAGAAGCACCCATCAGGCACCCAACTCGACACCCATGGGATGCCGACCCACCCGGGCTTCCACCTAGCACACCTTGGCACCCACCCACCCTCGCACCCAACCTCGCACCCAACTTAGCACCTTTGAACCCACATTGGCACTCACCCTGACCCTGGCACCTTGGAACCCACATTGGCACTCACCTTGACCCTGGCACCCACCTTTGCACTCACCTTGGGACCCACCCTGGCTCCCACCTCGGCACCCACCCAGACACCCACCTTGGTTCCTTGGCACCCACCTTGGATCCTTGGCACCCACCCCGACACCCACCTTGGCACGCAACTTGGCTACTTGCCACCCACCTTGGCTCCTTGACGCCCACCCCGACAACCACCCCGTGACCTACCCTGGCTAGGGTTGGTGCACACCCACCCTGGTGCCCACCTTGGCACCCACCCTATGACCCACCTTGGCACGCACCTTAGTACCCACCCCGTTACCCACCCTAGGACCCACCCCGTGACCCACCTTGGCCAGGGTGGGTGCACCCACCCTGGTGCCCACCTTGGCACCCACCCATCCTAGCACCCAGCCTGTGACCGGGCTTGGAACCCAACCTTGCACCCGCACCCGTCTTGGCCAGTGTGGGTGCGCACCCATCCTGGCACCCACGTTGTGACACACCCTTTAACCCACGCACCCTAGCACCCACGTTGGCACCCACCTTGGAACCCAACCTAGCAACTTGGCACCCACCCCGTGACCCACCTTGGCATCCACCATAGCAGTCGCCGACTTGGCACCCACCTCGGCACCCACCTTGACACTTGTGGACCCACCTTGCCACTCACCCTAGCATCGACCCATCCTAGCACCCACCCTGGCACCTTTGCACCCTAGCACTCACCCATCCTAGCACCTAACCTGTGACCCCACCTTGACACTCACCCTCGCACCCACCTTGGAACCCAACCTAGCACCCACCCACCCTGACACCAACCCTAGCACCTACCCACCCTTGCACCCACCCTGTGACCCATCTTGGCACCCACCCATCCTACCACTCAACCTATCACCCACCTTCTCACCCACCTTGGCATCCACCTTAGCACCCACCCACACTGGCACCTTGGCACCCACCTCGGGCAAGGTGGGTGCACACCCACCCTGGCACCCAATTTAGAACCCACCGAGCATGTTACCCACCTTGGCACCCACATTGCAGCCCACCCTAGTACCCACCCTATGACCCACATTGGCATCCACACCCTAGCACCCAGGCACCTCGACACCCGCCTTGACACCCACCCTAGCACTGAACCTGTGACCCACCTTGGAACTCACCCTAGAACCCACCCACCCTGTGAACCACCTTGGCATCCACCTTAGCACCCACCCACCTTGGCACCCACTCTAGCACTCACCCATCCTAACACCCAACTTGTTACCCACCTTGGCACCCGCCCTCGCGTCCACCTTGAAACCCACCCTAGCACCCACCCACGCAGGAGCCCACCTTGGCACCCAACCTAACACCCACGCATCCTGGCACCCAACTTGTGACCCACCTTGGAACCCACCCTAGTACCCACCTTTGAACCCACTATATCACCAACCCACCTTGGCACCCACCCTATGACCCTCTTTGGAATCCACCCTAGCACGCACCCACCCTGGCACCCACCATGGAGCGCACCCTAGCACCCACCCACCTCGGCACGCACCTCAACACCCACCTTGGTGTGCGCACTGCGCCAACCTCTCAAAGACCCTATGTGGTGCGCTCCAAAGTGTACACCTTTGGTGCGCTCCAAGGTGCGCACCTTTGGTGCACACCGAGGTGCACACCAAAGTGTGCACCGAGGTGAGCACCAAAGTGCACTCCAGGGTGCACACCAAGGCGTGCACCTTTGGTGCGGTCAATGCAAACGAATTCGGAAGTTGGGGTCGATGTCCTAATCGCTGCTGCAGACTACACGTATGAGAATCGGACAAATAGCTTTATATAGGGGAGGTGTTGCGTTTGATGGGTCGACTCCCCTGGTTGTGTGCACTGCACCAACTTCAAAGACCCTGTCTTGTTTAAGAAGTCAAAAGTTGGGGTGGATGTCCTAATCATTGCTGCAGTCTACGCATGTATGAGAATCAGACAAATAGCTTATATAGGGGAGGTGTTGCATTCGGTGGGTTGACTCCCCTGGTTGTGCGCACTGCGCCAACCTCAAAGACCCCGCATAGCAGAAGAAGTCGGAAGTCGGATTTTGGTGAGCACCAAGGCGTGCACCTTTGGTGCGGTCAACGCAGACGAATTCAGAAGTTGGGGTGGATGTCCTAATCGTTGTTGCAGGCTACACATGTATGAGAATCAGACAAATAGCTTATATAGGGGAGGTGTTGGGTTTGATGGGTCAACTCCCTTGGTTGTGCGCATTACGCCAACCTCAAAGACCTTGTTTTCGTTAAGAAGTCAAAAGTTGGGGTCAATGTCCTAATGGCTCCTGCAGGCTACACATGTATGAGAATCGGACAAATAGCTTATATAGGGGAGGTGTTGGGTTTGATGGGTCGACTCCCCTGGTTGTGCGCATTACGTCAACCTCAAAGACCTTGTTTTCGTTAAGAAGTCAAAAGTTGGGGTCGATGTCCTAATTGCTCCTGTAGACTACACATGTATGAGAATCAGACAAATAGCTTATATAGGGGAGGTGTTGGGTTTGATGGGTTGACTCCCCTAGTTGTTCGCATTACACCAACCTCAAAGACCTTGTTTTCGTTTAGAAGCCGAAAGTTGGGGTCGATGTCCTAATTGCTCCTGCAGGCTACGCATGTATGAGAATCAGACAAATAGCTTATATAGGGGAGGTGTTGGGTTTGATGGGTCGACTCCCCTGGTTGTGCGCATTGCGCCAACCTCAAAGACCCTGCATTGCGGATGAAGTCGAAAGTCAGAGTTTGGTGTGCTACAAGGTGTGGTCGAAGGTGCTCACCTAGGTGTGCACCTTTGGAGCACAGGAAAAGTGCCCTCCAAAAGTGCGCACCTTTGGAGTGCACAAAAGTGCCCTCCAAAAGTGCGCACCTTTGGAGCGCAGAAAAGTGCCCTCCAAAAAGTGCCCTCCAAAAGTGCGCACCTTTGGAGCGCAGAAAAGTGCCCTCCAAAAAGTGCCCTCCAAAAGTGCGCACCTTTGGAGCGCAGAAAAGTGCCCTCCAAAAAGTGCCCTCCAAAAGTGCGCACCTTTGGAGCTCCAAAAAGTGCCCTCCAAAAGTGCGCACCTTTGGAGCGCAGAAAAGTGCCCTCCAAAAAGTGCCCTCCAAAAGTGCGCACCTTTGGAGCGCAGAAAAGTGCCCTCCAAAAAGTGCCCTCCAAAAGTGCGCACCTTTGGAGCGCAGAAAAGTGCCCTCCAAAAAGTGCCCTCCAAAAGTGCGCACCTTTGGAGCGCAGAAAAGTGCCCTCCAAAAAGTGCCCTCCAAAAGTGCGCACCTTTGGAGCGCAGAAAAGTGCCCTCCAAAAAGTGCCCTCCAAAAGTGCGCACCTTTGGAGCGCAGAAAAGTGCCCTCCAAAAGTGCGCACCTTTGGAGCGCACAAAAGTGCCCTCCAAAAGTGCGCACTTTTGGTGCGCACCAAGGCGCTGGTTCGGTCGTTGCAGGCGAGTTCGGAAGTTGGGGTCGATGTCCTGAGCGGAGGTGCAAACTACACAGGTGTCGGAATCGGACAAATAGCTTATATAGGGGAGGTGTATGCTTCGATGGGTCGACTCCCCAGGTTGAGCGCACCGCGCCAACCTCAAAGACCCTACGGTATGGATGAAGTCGGAAGTTGGGTCCGATGACCAATTCGATTAGTAGGTATGCTCATGAGGTCGGAATTTGGGTCCGATGACCTGCCATGTGCAGGAAGGCGAATGTTGACACTGTGCGTTGCAAGGTGCACACCAAGGCGCTGGTGCGGTCTTTTTAGTCGAGTTCGGAAGTTGGGGTCGATGTCCTGATCGGAGGTGCAAGCTACACAGGTGTGGGAATCGGACAAATAGCTTATATAGGGGAGGTGTATGCTTCGTTGGGTCGACTCCCCGGGTTGAGCGCACCGCGCCAACCTCAAAGACCCTACGGTATGGATGAAGTCGGAAGTTGGGTCCGATGACCGATTCGATATGTAGGCATACTCGCGAGGTCGGAATTTGGGTCCGATGACCTGCCACGTGCAGGAAGGCGAATGTTGGCACTGTGCGTTGCAAGGTGCGCACCAAGGCGCTGGTTCGGTCGTTGGAGGCGAGTTCGGAAGTTGGGGTCGATGTCTTGATCGGAGGTGCAAACTACACAGGTGTGGGAATCGGACAAATAGCTTATATAGGGGAGGTGTATGCTTCGTTGGGTCGACTCCCCAGGTTGAGCGCACCGCGCCAACCTCAAAGACCCTACGGTATGGATGAAGTCGGAAGTTGGGTCCGATGACCGATTCGATATGTAGGCATACTCGCGAGGTCGGAATTTGGGTCCGATGACCTGCCATGTGCAGGAAGGCGAATGTTGGGACTGTGCGTCGCAAGGTGCGCACCAAGGCGCTGGTGCCGTCGTTGCAGTCGAGTTCGGAAGTTGGGGTCGATGTCCTGGTCAGAGGTGCAAACTACACAGGTGTGGGAATCGGACAAATAGCTTATATAGGGGAGGTGTATGCTTCGATGGGTCGACTCCCTGGGTTGAGCGCACCGCGCCAACCTCAAAGACCCTACAGTATGGATGAAGTCGGAAGTTGGGTCCGATGACCGATTCGATACGTAGGCATATTGGCGAGGTCTGAATTTGTGTCCGATGACCTGCCATGCGCAGGAAGGCGGAATTTGGGTCCGATGACCGAGTTGATGGCGTGCCATGCGCAGAAAGGCGGAATTTGGGTCCGATGACCGAGTTGATGTTGATGGCCCGCCATGCACAGGAAGGCGGAATTTGGGTCCGATGACCGATTTGAAGGCGTGCCATACGCAAAAAGGCGGAGTTTGGGTCCGATGACCGAGTTGATATTGATGGCCCGCCATGCGCAGGAAGGCGGAATTTGGGTCCGATGACCTGACATACGCATGGAGTCCGACTCGGGGGCCGATGTTCGATTCGATGACTTGCATTGTGGGTAAAGTCGGAAGTTGTGGTCTTTGACCCGATTCGATGACCAGACTTCGGCTGCTTGAGAATCGGACAAATAACTTATATAGGGGAGGTAGTGTTCTCGAGCATCCTCCCCCCGTGCCCGTTTATGTCGATTGATGCTGGTGCTCGACTGGTTGGAGCGCTCGGATGCAAAAATCTTGCACCAGGATTTATCGATTGTGATGGACACGGCAAGTCTCCTGATTGCTATGCAGGAGCTCATCGTGAATCTCTATGCGGCCTTGGTATGGACTCGACCTGCGGAATGGTTCGGCAATGGTAGTCGCTCCAACACGTCCTTGCAATGGCCACAGAGGTGATTCGACTAGAGCTCCAGTCTAGCTTTTGGGTTGCTTGGCGGACTGGTATAGCCGCGATCGAGTTCCGGCCATGAACGTTTTAGATAGCTCTTGGGCTTTCTGGGACGGAAGTCGGAAGTTTGGGCTGTTGTCCGATTTGATGACCATTCTTCGGATGTGTGAGAATCGGACAAATAACTTATATAGGGGACTGTGTTGTCTCACGCAGCCCCCTCCGTGCCCCTCTATCTCGACCGATGTTGGTGCTTGAAAGGGTTGGGATCGCTCGGATTTATAAACGTGCACCACCATTTGTCGAGTGTGAGGGACGCGGCAGGTCTCCTAAATGCTATGCGGGCGCTCTCTGAGAATCTCTATCCGGCCTCGACACAGACTAGTCTTGCTGAATGGTTTGGCACTGGTAGTCGATCCAACACGTCGTTGTTGTGGCCGCCTAGGCGATTCGATTCGAGCCCCCGTCTAGCTTTTGGGTTGCTTGGCGGATTTTGCCCTATCCGCAAGTGAGCTCGGTCCCTAAACGTTCGAGAAACCCGATTGCTATGCGCCGACTCTCTTTCTTGCGAGCCTCCATCTAGCTTTTGGGTCTCTACGGAACGGAAGTCGGAATCTGGGACCGTTGTTTGATTCGACGAGGCAGACTACGGTTGTGCGAGAATCGGACAAATAACTTATATAGGGGAGGTGTTGACTGGAGCATTCTCCCCCGTGCCCCTCTAACTCGACCAATGCTGGCGCTCGAACGGTGGTAGCGCTCGGATTTTCATTGAGCGCCAGCATTGGTCGATTTAGAGGGGCATGCGAGATTCCCGAATGCTATGCGAGGGCTCTAACGGAAATGTCTATTGGTTTCGGTATGGATGCAATTGCGAGTGGTTCGGCAAAGGTAGTCGTTCCGATGCGTCCATGTCGTGGCCAAATCGATAATTCGATTTGAGCCCTCGTATAGCATTTGGGTCTCTCGATGTGATTCCGCATTCCAGTCCCTTTGGGCACTGCTTGAGCCGCATCCCAGGGGGTTCCCTTCCCAATAATCTGCCTCGCAACCCGATTGCTATGCGGTGAGGCTCCTCGGCCGCCTCGGAACTATCTGTGTATCAGACGCATCGCGGGATAAGGGGTTGGCAACGGTAGTCGCCCCAAGCGCGTCCGATGCTTGGACCATTCCGAGGCGGCCCTGAAGCCTCTTCCGTCTAGCCGTTGGGTCCTTCTCGCCGCATCCCTCGCCTCGCACCCCGATTGCTATGCGGTGAGGCTCCTCGGCCGCCTCGGAACTATCTGTGTATCGGACGCGTCGCGGGATAAGGGGTTGTCACTGGTAGTCGCCCCAAGCGCGTCCGATGCTTGGACCATTCCGAGGCGGCCCTGAAGCCTCTTCCGTCTAGCCGTTGGGTCCTTCTCGCCGCATCCCTCGCCTCGCACCCCGATTGCTATGCGGTGAGGCTCCTCGGCCGCCTCGGAACTATCTGTGTATCGGACGCGTCGCGGGATAAGGGGTTGTCATTGGTAGTCGCCCCAAGCGCGTCCGATGCTTGGACCATTCCGAGGCGGCCCTGAAGCCTCTTCCGTCTAGCCGTTGGGTCCTTCTCGCCGCATCCCTCGCCTCGCACCCCGATTGCTATGCGGTGAGGCTCCTCGGCCGCCTCGGAACTATCTGTGTATCGGACGCGTCGCGGGATAAGGGGTTGTCACTGGTAGTCGCCCCAAGCGCGTCCGATGCTTGGACCATTCCGAGGCGGCCCTGAAGCCTCTTCCGTCTAGCCGTTGGGTCCTTCTCGCCGCATCCCTCGCCTCGCACCCCGATTGCTATGCGGTGAGGCTCCTCGGCCGCCTCGGAACTATCTGTGTATCGGACGCGTCGCGGGATAAGGGGTTGTCACTGGTAGTCGCCCCAAGCGCGTTCGATGCTTGGACCATTCCGAGGCGGCCCTGAAGCCTCTTCCGTCTAGCCGTTGGGTCCTTCTCGCCGCATCCCTCGCCTCGCACCCCGATTGCTATGCGGTGAGGCTCCTCGGCCGCCTTGGAACTATCTGTGTATCGGACGCGTCGCGGGATAAGGGGTTGTCACTGGTAGTCGCCCCAAGCGCGTCCGATGCTTAGACCATTCCGAGGCGGACCCGAAGCCTCTTCCGTCTAGCCGTTGGGTCCTTCTCGCCGCATCCTTCGCCTCGCACCCCGATTGCTATGCGGTGAGGCTCCTCGGCCGCCTCGGAACTATCTGTGTATCGGACGCGTCGCGGGATAAGGGGTTGTCACTGGTAGTCGCCCCAAGCGCGTCCGATGCTTGGACCATTCCGAGGCGGACCCGAAGCCTCTTCCGTCTAGCCGTTGGGTCCTTCTCGCCGCATCCCTCGCCTCGCACCCCGATTGCTATGCGGTGAGGCTCCTCGGCCGCCTTGGAACTATCTGTGTATCGGACGCGTCGCGGGATAAGGGGTTGTCACTGGTAGTCGCCCCAAGCGCGTCCGATGCTTGGACCATTCCGAGGCGGACCCGAAGCCTCTTCCGTCTAGCCGTTGGGTCCTTCTCGCCGCATCCCTCGCCTCGCACCCCGATTGCTATGCGGTGAGGCTCCTCGGCCGCCTTGGAACTATCTGTGTATCGGACGCGTCGCGGGATAAGGGGTTGTCACTGGTAGTCGCCCCAAGCGCGTCCGATGCTTGGACCATTCCGAGGCGGACCCGAAGCCTCTTCCGTCTAGCCGTTGGGTCCTTCTCGCCGCATCCCTCGCCTCGCACCCCGATTGCTATGCGGTGAGGCTCCTCGGCCGCCTTGGAACTATCTGTGTATCGGACGCGTCGCGGGATAAGGGGTTGTCACTGGTAGTCGCCCCAAGCGCGTCCGATGCTTGGACCATTCCGAGGCGGCCCCGAAGCCTCTTCCGTGTAGCCGTTGGGTCCTTCTCGCCGCATCCCTCGCCTCGCACCCCGATTGCTATGCGGTGAGGCTCCTCGGCCGCCTTGGAACTATCTGTGTATCGGACGCGTCGCGGGATAAGGGGTTGTCACTGGTAGTCGCCCCAAGCGCGTCCGATGCTTGGACCATTCCGAGGCGGCCCCGAAGCCTCTTCCGTGTAGCCGTTGGGTCCTTCTCGCCGCATCCCTCGCCTCGCACCCCGATTGCTATGCGGTGAGGCTCCTCGGCCGCCTTGGAACTATCTGTGTATCGGACGCGTCGCGGGATAAGGGGTTGTCACTGGTAGTCGCCCCAAGCGCGTCCGATGCTTGGACCATTCCGAGGCGGACCTGAAGCCTCTTCCCTCTAGGCCGTTGGGGCTTTCCTCGCCGCATCCCTCGCTCGCACCCTGATTGCTATGCTGTGAGGCTCCTCGGCCGCCTTGGAACTATCTGTGTATCGGACGCATCGCGGGATAAGGGGTTGGCAGTGGTAGTCGCCCCAAGCGCATCCGATGCTTGGACCATTCCGAGGCGGCCCTGCAGCCTCTTTCCGTCTAGCCGTTGGGGCCATCTCGCCGCATCCCCACCTCGCACCACGATTGCTATGCGGTGAGGCTCCTTGGCCGCCTCGGAACTATCTGTGTATCGACGCATCGCGGGATAAGGGGTTGTCACTGGAGTCGCCCCAAGCGCGTCCGATGCTTGGACTATTTCCGAGGCGGCCCTGCAGCCTCTTCCGTCTAGCCGTTGGGCCATCTCGCTGCTTCCCCCACCTCCTCGGCCGCCTCGGAACTATCTGTGTATCGGACGCATCGCGGGATAAGGGGTTGGCAGTGGTAGTCGCCCCAAGCGCGTCCGATGCTTGGACTATTCCGAGGCAGCCCTGCAGCCTCTTCCGTCTAGCCTTTGGGGCCATCTCGCCGCATCCCTCGCCTCGCACCCCGATTGCTATGCGGTGAGGCTCCTCGGCCGCCTGGGAACTATCTTCGTATCGGACGCATCGCGGGATAGGGGTTGTCACTGGTAGTCGCCCCAAGCGCGTCCGATGCTTGGACTATTCGAGGCGGCCCTGTGGCCTCTTCCGTCTAGCCGTTGGGGCCATCTCGCCGCATCCCCCACCTCGCACCCCGATTGCTATGCGGTGAGGCTCTTCGGCCGCCTTGGAACTATCTTCGTATCGGACGCATTGCGGGATAAGGGGTTGTCACTGGTAGTGGCCCCAAGCGCGTCCGATGCTTGGACTATTCCGAGGCGGCCCTGCAGCCTCTTCCGTCTAGCCGTTGGGGCCATCTCGCCGCATCCCCCACCTCGCACCCCGATTGCTATGCGGTGAGGCTCCTCGGCCGCCTTGGAACTATCTTCGTATCGGACGCATCGCGGGATAAGGGGTTGTCACTGGTAGTCGCCCCAAGCGCGTCCGATGCTTGGACTATTCCGACGCGGCCCTGTGGCCTCTTCCGTCTAGCCGTTGGGGCCATCTCGCCGCATCCCCCACCTCGCACCCCGATTGCTATGCGGTGAGGCTCCTCGGCCGCCTTGGAACCATCTTCGTATCGGACGCATCGCGGGATAGGGGGCTGTCACTGGTAGTCGCCCCAAGCGTGTCCGATGCTTGGACCATTCCTAGGCGGCCCTGAAGCCTCTTCCGTCTAGCCGTTGGGGCCTTCCCGCCCCATCCCTCGCCTCGCACCCCCGATTGCTATGCGGTGAGGCTCCTCGGCCGCCTTGGAACCATCTGTGTATCGGACGCATCGCGGGATAAGGGGTTGGCACTGGCAGTCGCCCCAAGCGCGTCCGATGCTTGGACCATTCCGAGGTGGCCCTGAAGCCTCTTCCGTCTAGCCGTTGGGGCCTTCCCGCCCCATCCCTCGCCTCGCACCCCGATTGATATGCGGTGAGGCTCCTCGGCCGCCTTGGAACTATCTGTGTATCGGACGCATCGCGGGATAAGGGGTTGGCACTGGTAGTCGTCCCAATCGCATCCGATGCTTGGACCATTCCGAGGCGGCCCTGCAGCCTCTTCCGTTTAGCCGTCGGGGCCTTCCCGCCGCATCCCTCGCCTCGCATCCCGATTCCTATGCGGTGAGTCTTCTCGGCCGCCGCGGAACTATACCTGTTATTGCTACTGCATCCTTCGGCTGGTAACCTCCTCTGCCGCCTTGGAACGTTCTCTTTGTCGGACGCGTCGCGGGATAAGGGGTTGGCACTGGTAGTCGCCCCAAGCGCGCCCGATGCATAGACCGCTCCGAGTC
>NW_026729021.1:35000-60000 GCF_030272615.1 Cryptomeria japonica | reverse complement strand
CGCAATGCTGGTGCGAACCCGGGAGCGCTCCGATGTGTGCTCCAAGGTGCGGCGTGCACGAAGTCCGAGCCCGGTTTGCCCCGGGTGCGCACCTCGCGTGCACCTTCGCCGGGGTGAGCACCTTGGTGTGCAGACCTTGGTTGGGTTGCGCGCCCTGGTGCGCACCAAGGAGCGCTCTGAAGTGTGCTCCAAGGTGCGGCGTGCACGAAGTCGGAGCCCGGTTTGCCCCGGGTGTGCACCTCGGGTGCGCACCTCGCGTGCACCTTCGCTGCGGTGGGCACCTTGGCTGGGTTGCGCGCCTTGGTGGGCACCATGCAGTGCACGAAGTCGGAGCCCGGATTGCCCCGGGCGCGCACCTCCGCCAGGGTGGGCACCTTGGTGCGCACAACTTGCCTGGGCTGCGCACCAGGAAGGGCTCAAGATGGCACCCGCGTTCCGTTTTTTTCACTATCTTTCAGAACGGAAATTTTAAAATCTCGTTTTTTTTTGCCTTTTCTGGAAATTAGTGAAGGCAGCGCATCAAAGGTGCGCAACGCTGGTGCGAACCTGGGAGCGCTCCGATGTGTGCTCCAAGGTGCGGCGTGCACGAAGTCGGACCCCGGTTTGCCCCGGGTGCGCACCTCGCGTGCACCTTGGTGCGCACACCTTGGCTGGGTTGCGCGCCCTGGTGGGCACCATGGTGCGCACCAAGGAGCGCTCCGAAGTGTGCTCCAAGGTGCGGCGTGCACGAAGTCGGAGCCCGGTTTGCCCCGGGTGCGCACCTCGCGTGCACCTTCGCCGCGGTGGGCACCATGGCGTGCACGAAGTCGGAGCCCGGTTTGCCCCGGGTGCGCACCTCGCGTGCACCTTCGCCGGGGTGGGCACCTTGGTGTGCAGACCTTGGCTGGGTTGCGCGCCCTGGTGGGCACCATGGTGCGCACCAAGGAGCGCTCCGAAGTGTGCTCCAAGGTGCGGCCTGCACGAAGTCGGAGCCCGGTTTGCCCCGGGTGTGCACCTCGGGTGGGCACCTTGGTGCGCATGCCTTGCCTGGGCTGCGCACCAGGGCGGGCTCAAGATGGCACCCGCGTTCCTTTTTTTTCACTATCTTTCAAAACGGAAATTTTAAAATCTCATTTTTTTTTGCCTTTTTCTGGAAATTAGTGAAGGCAGCGCATCAAAGGTGCGCACCTCGCTGCCCACCACGGTGCGCAACGCCGGTGGGCACCCGGGAGTGCTTCGAAGTGTGCTCCAAGGTGCTGCGTGCACGTTGTCGGAGCCCGGTTTGCCCCGGGTGCGCACCTCGCGTGCACCTTCGTCGGGGTGGGCACCTTGGCTGGGTTTGCCCCGGCTGCGCTCCGAAGCGGGGTTATTGGAGCGCCGCCTCTTTTTTTGTCGGAGCGTTTGGTGGGGTTTCTCGCATTGGCTCTTCCGAGGCCCGGTTGCCACCCTGGCGCGCACGAAGTCGGAAGTAGGGTTAATTGCCCGGGTGCGCACCTTTGCCAGGGTGGGCACCTTACCTGGGCTGCGCACCAGGGCGGGCTCAAGATGGCACGCGCGTTCCGTTTTTTTCACTATCTTTCAAAACGGAAATTTTAAAATCTCCTTTTTTTTTTGCCTTTTCTGGAAATTAGTGAAGGCAGCGCATCAAAGGTGCGCACCTCGCTGCCCACCTTGGTGTGCTCTGAGGTGCGCACCCGGGAGCGCTACGAAGTGTGCTCCAAGGTGCGGCGTGCACGTTGTCGGAGCCCGGTTTGCCCCGGGTGCGCACCTCGCCTGCACCTTGGCCGGGGTGGGCACCTTGGCTGGGTTTGCCCAGGGTGCGCTCCGAAGCGGGGTTACTGGAGCGCCCCCTCTTTTTTTGTCAGAGCGTTTGGTGGGGTTTCTCGCATTGGCTCTTCCCAGGCCCGGTTGTTGGGTGCGCTCCCACCCTGGCGCGCGCGAAGTTGGAAGTTGGGTTAATTGCCCGGGCGCGCACCTTCGCCAGGGTGGGCACCTTGGTGCGCACACCTTGGCTGGGCTGCGCACCAGGGCGGGCTCAAGATGGCACCAGCATTCCCTTTTTCTCACTATCTTTCAAAACGGAAATTTTAAAATCTCGTTTTTTTTTTGCCTTTTATGGAAATTAGTGAAGGCATCGCATCAAAGGTGCGCACCTCGCTGCCCACCTTGGTGTGCTCCGAGGTGCCCACCACGGTGCGCAACGCCGGTGCGAACCCGGGAGCGCCCCGATGTGTGCTCCAAGGTGCGGCGTGCACGAAGTCGGACCCCGGTTTGCCCCGGGTGCGCACCTCGCGTGCACCTTGGTGCGCACACCTTGGCTGGGTTGCGCGGCCTGGTGGGCACCATGGTGCGCACCAAGGAGCGCTCCGAAGTGTGCTCCAAGGTGCGGCGTGCACGAAGTCGGAGCCCGGTTTGCCCCGGGTACGCACCTCGCGTGCACCTTCGCCGGGGTGGGCACCTCGGCTGGGTTGCGCGCCCTGGTGCGCACCAAGGAGCGCTCCGAAGTGTGCTCCAAGGTGCGGCGTGCACGAAGTCGGAGCCCGGTTTGCCCCGGGTGCGCACCTTCGCCGCGGTGCGCACCATGGCGTGCACGAAGTCGGAGCCCGGTTTGCCCCGGGTGCGCACCTCGCGTGCACCTTCGGCGGGGTTGCGCGCCCTGGTGGGCACCATGGTGCGCACCAAGGAGCGCTCCGAAGTGTGCTCCAAGGTGCGGCGTGCACGAAGTCGGAGCCCGGTTTGCCCCGGGTGCGCACCTCGCGTGCACCTTCGGCGGGGTTGCGCGCCCTGGTGGGCACCATGGTGCGCACCAAGGAGCGCTCCGAAGTGTGCTCCAAGGTGCGGCGTGCACGAAGTCGGAGCCCGGTTTGCCCCGGGTGCGCACCTCGCGTGCACCTTCGCCGCGGTGGGCACCATGGCGTGCACGAAGTCGGAGCCCGGTTTGCCCCGGGTGCGCACCTCGCGTGCACCTTCGCCGGGGTGGGCACCTCGGCTGGGTTGCGCGCCCTGGTGCGCACCAAGGAGCGCTCCGAAGTGTGCTCCAAGGTGCGGCGTGCACGAAGTCGGAGCCCGGTTTGCCCCGGGTGCGCACCTCGCGTGCACCTTCGCCAGGGTGGGCACCTCGGTGCGCACACCTTCTCAATGTTTTCTTGCCTTTTCTGGAAATTGGTGAAGGCAGCGCATCAAAGGTGCGCACCTCGGTGTGCTCCGAGGTGCGAACCCGAGAGCGCTCCGAGGTGCCCACGAAGTCGAAAGTCGGGTTAATTGCATTGTTTTCCCCGGGTGCGCTCCGAGGTGCGCAACATCGGCGCGCACCAAGGAGGGCTCCGAAGTGTGCTCCAAGGTGCGCACGATGGCGTGCACCTCTGGTGCGCACGATTCGGAGCTCGGTTTGACCGGGGTGCGCACACCTTGGCTGGGTTGCGCACCTTTTGTGCGCTCCAAGGTGCGCACGAAGTCGGAGCTCGGTTTGCCCCGGGTGCGCACCTTCGCCAGGGTGCGCACCTTGATGCGCACGCCTTGGCTGGGCTGCGCACCTTGGTGGGCGCCATGGTGCGCACCTTTCGTGCGCTCCAAGGTGCGCACGAAGTCGGAGCTCGGTTTGCCCCGGGTGCGCACCTTGGTGGGCGCCATGGTGCACTCCGAGGTGCCCAAGATTGGTGCGCACCAAGGAGCGCTTCGAAGTGCGCTCCAAGGTGCGCGCGAAGTCGAAAGTTGGGTTAATTGTCCGGTTTGCCTCGGGTGCGCACCTTGCGTGCACCTTCGCCAGGGTGGGCGCCTTGGTGCGCACACCTTGGCTGGGCTGCGCACACCTTGGCACCCGCGTTTCCTTCATTTTAAATTTTTTTTTTTTACAATCTCTCAAGTGGGAAATTCTATAATCTCAACTTTTTTTGCCTTTTCAGGAAACTTTTGAATGGAGCGCATCATTGGTGCGCTCCGAAGTGTGCTCCAAAGCTCTCTCCAGCTGCGTGCACCTGCCCCGGCCGCGCACCCGGCCCCGCCCAGCTTCGCTCACCTGTCCCGGGCGTCTGGTGCGGAACCTTAGAGTAAGAAACATCACCGTGCACCTTGGCCAACGTGCGCGACTCGACCGAGCGCGCACTGGCCGAGGTGCACACCGATTTCACCTGGGTGCGCGCGCAGCACCTCGGGCGCACCGGGGTGCGCGCACAACGCCCGGGTTGCACCGTGGCCTGTGTGCTCGGGGTGCCTCGGGTGCGCGCTCGGTGTCGCCCCCGCGCGCGCGGTAGTGCGGGCAGCGCACCCCGGCCCGGCCCGGCCCCGACGAGAACGCAAACGGGCAAAAGGTTTATTCAAATAGCATTGCGACGCCCGGCGAAAAACTAAAAAAGGGTGCAACACCGGGACTTCCCGGGAGGTCACCCATCCCAGTACTACTCCGGCCCAAGCGCGCTTAACTGCGGAGTTCTGATGGGATCCGGTGCACTAATGCTGGTATGATCGCACCCGTTATGAGCTTGTCGCAGTGTGTACTTAGCAAACCGCGACCCACGTGCGAATCCACCCCGGCCACCCACCCCCGTCGAGGTGCACACCCTCCCTCGCGAAGTGCGCCCCGTTCGCCAAGTGTGAGCCCTGCCCGGGTGCGCGCACCTTGCTAGGGCGTCGGGTGTGCACCCGGCCCGGCCTACGTGCGTGCACCTGGAGGGGGCGTCGTGTGCGTGCAGTGTCCCGTCTGCAACGCGGTGCCCACACACCACCTCGGGCGCAACGACCTGCGCTCACATGTGGGCCGAGTGCACCTTGGTGCATGTTCGGGGCGCCTCGGGTGCACGCTCGATCTTGCCCCGGTGCACCAAGGCGCTCGGTTTGCCCCGGGTGCGCACTTGGTGCAAGGTGGGCACCCAAAATAGGGATCAAGCACCAAAACACAAGTTTCGGGATGCAAAATGGGACCCAAGGACCACAAATGCGTTCCAAGACCCATGATGGGTCCACGAGAACAAAAATGTGTTCCGAGACTTAATAAACAAATATTGGGTTTTAGGAGAAGAAACATGCTCTGATGCCCAAAACGAGAATCGACCCCGAAAAGGCCACAGGCCAAAAGTGGGATGCGAGACAAAAAAAAATGGGACCCGAGGACCAAAATTGGGTTCCCAGGTCGAAGACAGGGCAACCGGACAAGAAACGACCTCTAAGGCTCGAAATGAGTCCCGACGACTAAAACTTGACAAGAAGCACCCATCAGGCACCCAACTCGACACCCATGGGATGCCGACCCACCCGGGCTTCCACCTAGCACACCTTGGCACCCACCCACCCTCGCACCCAACCTCGCACCCAACTTAGCACCTTTGAACCCACATTGGCACTCACCCTGACCCTGGCACCTTGGAACCCACATTGGCACTCACCTTGACCCTGGCACCCACCTTTGCACTCACCTTGGGACCCACCCTGGCTCCCACCTCGGCACCCACCCAGACACCCACCTTGGTTCCTTGGCACCCACCTTGGATCCTTGGCACCCACCCCGACACCCACCTTGGCACGCAACTTGGCTACTTGCCACCCACCTTGGCTCCTTGACGCCCACCCCGACAACCACCCCGTGACCTACCCTGGCTAGGGTTGGTGCACACCCACCCTGGTGCCCACCTTGGCACCCACCCTATGACCCACCTTGGCACGCACCTTAGTACCCACCCCGTTACCCACCCTAGGACCCACCCCGTGACCCACCTTGGCCAGGGTGGGTGCCTTGGTGCGCACAACTTGCCTGGGCTGCACACCAGGGCGGGCTCAAGATGGCACCCGCGTTCCGTTTTTTTTACTATCTTTCAAAACGGAAATTTTAAAATCTCATTTTTTTCTTTTTTTTGCCTTTTCTGGAAATTAGTGAAGGCAGCGCATCAAAGGTGCGCAATGCTGGTGCGAACCCGGGAGCGCTCCGATGTGTGCTCCAAGGTGCGGCGTGCACGAAGTCCGAGCCCGGTTTGCCCCGGGTGCGCACCTCGCGTGCACCTTCGCCGGGGTGAGCACCTTGGCTGGGTTGCGCGCCCTGGTGCGTACCAAGGAGCGCTCTGAAGTGTGCTCCAAGGTGCGGCGTGCACGAAGTCGGAGCCCGGTTTGCCCCGGGTGTGCACCTCGGGTGCGCACCTCGCGTGCACCTTCGCTGCGGTGGGCACCTTGGCTGGGTTGCGCGCCTTGGTGGGCACCATGCAGTGCACGAAGTCGGAGCCCGGTTTGCCCCGGGCGCGCACCTCCGCCAGGGTGGGCACCTTGGTGCGCACAACTTGCCTGGGCTGCGCATCAGGAAGGGCTCAAGATGGCACCCGCGTTCCGTTTTTTTCACTATCTTTCAGAACGGAAATTTTAAAATATCGTTTTTTTTTGCCTTTTCTGGAAATTAGTGAAGGCAGCGCATCAAAGGTGCGCAACGCTGGTGCGAACCTGGGAGCGCTCCGATGTGTGCTCCAAGGTGCGGCGTGCACGAAGTCGGAGCCCGGTTTGCCTCGGGTGCGCCCTGGTGGGCACCATGGTGCGCACCAAGGAGCGCTCCGAAGTGTGCTCCAAGGTGCGGCCTGCACGAAGTCGGAGCCCGGTTTGCCCCGGGTGTGCACCTCGGGTGGGCACCTTGGTGCGCATGCCTTGCCTGGGCTGCGCACCAGGGCGGGCTCAAGATGGCACCCGCGTTCCTTTTTTTTCACTATCTTTCAAAACGGAAATTTTAAAATCTCATTTTTTTTTGCCTTTTTCTGGAAATTAGTGAAGGCAGCGCATCAAAGGTGCGCACCTCGCTGCCCACCACGGTGCGCAACGCCGGTGGGCACCCGGGAGTGCTTCGAAGTGTGCTCCAAGGTGCTGCGTGCACGTTGTCGGAGCCCGGTTTGCCCCGGGTGCGCACCTCGCGTGCACCTTCGTCGGGGTGGGCACCTTGGCTTGGTTTGCCCCGGCTGCGCTCCGAAGCGGGGTTATTGGAGCGCCGCCTCTTTTTTTGTCGGAGCGTTTGGTGGGGTTTCTCGCATTGGCTCTTCCGAGGCCCGGTTGCCACCCTGGCGCGCACGAAGTCGGAAGTAGGGTTAATTGCCCGGGTGCGCACCTTTGCCAGGGTGGCACCTTACCTGGGCTGCGCACCAGGGCGGGCTCAAGATGGCACGCGCGTTCCGTTTTTTTCACTATCTTTCAAAACGGAAATTTTAAAATCTCCTTTTTTTTTTGCCTTTTCTGGAAATTAGTGAAGGCAGCGCATCAAAGGTGCGCACCTCGCTGCCCACCTTGGTGTGCTCTGAGGTGCGCACCCGGGAGCGCTACGAAGTGTGCTCCAAGGTGCGGCGTGCACGTTGTCGGAGCCCGGTTTGCCCCGGGTGCGCACCTCGCCTGCACCTTGGCCGGGGTGGGCACCTTGGCTGGGTTTGCCCAGGGTGCGCTCCGAAGCGGGGTTACTGGAGCGCCCCCTCTTTTTTTGTCAGAGAGTTTGGTGGGGTTTCTCGCATTGGCTCTTCCCAGGCCCGGTTGTTGGGTGCGCTCCCACCCTGGCGCGCGCGAAGTTGGAAGTTGGGTTAATTGCCCGGGCGCGCACCTTCGCCAGGGTGGGCACCTTGGTGCGCAAACCTTGGCTGGGCTGCGCACCAGGGCGGGCTCAAGATGGCACCAGCATTCCCTTTTTCTCACTATCTTTCAAAACGGAAATTTTAAAATCTCGTTTTTTTTTTGCCTTTTATGGAAATTAGTGAAGGCATCGCATCAAAGGTGCGCACCTCGCTGCCCACCTTGGTGTGCTCCGAGGTGCCCACCACGGTGCGCAACGCCGGTGCGAACCCGGGAGCGCCCCGATGTGTGCTCCAAGGTGCGGCGTGCACGAAGTCGGACCCCGGTTTGCCCCGGGTGCGCACCTCGCGTGCACCTTGGTGCGCACACCTTGGCTGGGTTGCGCGGCCTGGTGGGCACCATGGTGCGCACCAAGGAGCGCTCCGAAGTGTGCTCCAAGGTGCGGCGTGCACGAAGTCGGAGCCCGGTTTGCCCCGGGTGCGCACCTTCGCCGCGGTGGGCACCATGGCGTGCACGAAGTCGGAGCCCGGTTTGCCCCGGGTGCGCACCTCGCGTGCACCTTCGCCGGGGTGGGCACCTCGGCTGGGTTGCGCGCCCTGGTGCGCACCAAGGAGCGCTCTGAAGTGTGCTCCAAGGTGCGGCGTGCACGAAGTCGGAGCCCGGTTTGCCCCGGGTGTGCACCTCGCGTGCGCACCTCGCGTGCACCTTCGCTGCGGTGGGCACCTTGGCTGGGTTGCGCGCCTTGGTGGGCACCATGCAGTGCACGAAGTCGGAGCCCGGATTGCCCCGGGCGCGCACCTCCGCCAGGGTGGGCACCTTGGTGCGCACAACTTGCCTGGGGTGCGCACCAGGAAGGGCTCAAGATGGCACCCGCGTTCCGTTTTTTTCACTATCTTTCAGAACGGAAATTTTAAAATCTCGTTTTTTTTTGCCTTTTCTGGAAATTAGTGAAGGCAGCGCATCAAAGGTGCGCAACGCTGGTGCGAACCTGGGAGCGCTCCGATGTGTGCTCCAAGGTGCGGCGTGCACGAAGTCGGACCCCGGTTTGCCCCGGGTGCGCACCTCGCGTGCACCTTGGTGCGCACACCTTGGCTGGGTTGCGCGCCCTGGTGGGCACCATGGTGCGCACCAAGGAGCGCTCCGAAGTGTGCTCCAAGGTGCGGCGTGCACGAAGTCGGAGCCCGGTTTGCCCCGGGTGCGCACCTCGCGTGCACCTTCGCCGCGGTGGGCACCATGGCGTGCACGAAGTCGGAGCCCGGTTTGCCCCGGGTGCGCACCTCGCGTGCACCTTCGCCGGGGTGGGCACCTTGGTGTGCAGACCTTGGCTGGGTTGCGCGCCCTGGTGGGCACCATGGTGCGCACCAAGGAGCGCTCCGAAGTGTGCTCCAAGGTGCGGCCTGCACGAAGTCGGAGCCCGGTTTGCCCCGGGTGTGCACCTCGGGTGGGCACCTTGGTGCGCATGCCTTGCCTGGGCTGCGCACCAGGGCGGGCTCAAGATGGCACCCGCGTTCCTTTTTTTTCACTATCTTTCAAAATGGAAATTTTAAAATCTCATTTTTTTTTGCCTTTTTCTGGAAATTAGTGAAGGCAGCGCATCAAAGGTGCGCACCTCGCTGCCCACCACGGTGCGCAACGCCGGTGGGCACCCGGGAGTGCTTCGAAGTGTGCTCCAAGGTGCTGCGTGCACGTTGTCGGAGCCCGGTTTGCCCCGGGTGCGCACCTCGCGTGCACCTTCGTCGGGGTGGGCACCTTGGCTGGGTTTGCCCCGGCTGCGCTCCGAAGCGGGGTTATTGGAGCGCCGCCTCTTTTTTTGTCGGAGCGTTTGGTGGGGTTTCTCGCATTGGCTCTTCCGAGGCCCGGTTGCCACCCTGGCGCGCACGAAGTCGGAAGTAGGGTTAATTGCCCGGGTGCGCACCTTTGCCAGGGTGGGCACCTTACCTGGGCTGCGCACCAGGGCGGGCTCAAGATGGCACGCGCGTTCCGTTTTTTTCACTATCTTTCAAAACGGAAATTTTAAAATCTCCTTTTTTTTTTGCCTTTTCTGGAAATTAGTGAAGGCAGCGCATCAAAGGTGCGCACCTCGCTGCCCACCTTGGTGTGCTCTGAGGTGCGCACCCGGGAGCGCTACGAAGTGTGCTCCAAGGTGCGGCGTGCACGTTGTCGGAGCCCGGTTTGCCCCGGGTGCGCACCTCGCCTGCACCTTGGCCGGGGTGGGCACCTTGGCTGGGTTTGCCCAGGGTGCGCTCCGAAGCGGGGTTACTGGAGCGCCCCCTCTTTTTTTGTCAGAGCGTTTGGTGGGGTTTCTCGCATTGGCTCTTCCCAGGCCCGGTTGTTGGGTGCGCTCCCACCCTGGCGCGCGCGAAGTTGGAAGTTGGGTTAATTGCCCGGGCGCGCACCTTCGCCAGGGTGGGCACCTTGGTGCGCACACCTTGGCTGGGCTGCGCACCAGGGCGGGCTCAAGATGGCACCAGCATTCCCTTTTTCTCACTATCTTTCAAAACGGAAATTTTAAAATCTCGTTTTTTTTTTGCCTTTTATGGAAATTAGTGAAGGCATCGCATCAAAGGTGCGCACCTCGCTGCCCACCTTGGTGTGCTCCGAGGTGCCCACCACGGTGCGCAACGCCGGTGCGAACCCGGGAGCGCCCCGATGTGTGCTCCAAGGTGCGGCGTGCACGAAGTCGGACCCCGGTTTGCCCCGGGTGCGCACCTCGCGTGCACCTTGGTGCGCACACCTTGGCTGGGTTGCGCGGCCTGGTGGGCACCATGGTGCGCACCAAGGAGCGCTCCGAAGTGTGCTCCAAGGTGCGGCGTGCACGAAGTCGGAGCCCGGTTTGCCCCGGGTACGCACCTCGCGTGCACCTTCGCCGGGGTGGGCACCTCGGCTGGGTTGCGCGCCCTGGTGCGCACCAAGGAGCGCTCCGAAGTGTGCTCCAAGGTGCGGCGTGCACGAAGTCGGAGCCCGGTTTGCCCCGGGTGCGCACCTTCGCCGCGGTGCGCACCATGGCGTGCACGAAGTCGGAGCCCGGTTTGCCCCGGGTGCGCACCTCGCGTGCACCTTCGGCGGGGTTGCGCGCCCTGGTGGGCACCATGGTGCGCACCAAGGAGCGCTCCGAAGTGTGCTCCAAGGTGCGGCGTGCACGAAGTCGGAGCCCGGTTTGCCCCGGGTGCGCACCTCGCGTGCACCTTCGGCGGGGTTGCGCGCCCTGGTGGGCACCATGGTGCGCACCAAGGAGCGCTCCGAAGTGTGCTCCAAGGTGCGGCGTGCACGAAGTCGGAGCCCGGTTTGCCCCGGGTGCGCACCTCGCGTGCACCTTCGCCGCGGTGGGCACCATGGCGTGCACGAAGTCGGAGCCCGGTTTGCCCCGGGTGCGCACCTCGCGTGCACCTTCGCCGGGGTGGGCACCTCGGCTGGGTTGCGCGCCCTGGTGCGCACCAAGGAGCGCTCCGAAGTGTGCTCCAAGGTGCGGCGTGCACGAAGTCGGAGCCCGGTTTGCCCCGGGTGCGCACCTCGCGTGCACCTTCGCCAGGGTGGGCACCTCGGTGCGCACACCTTCTCAATGTTTTCTTGCCTTTTCTGGAAATTGGTGAAGGCAGCGCATCAAAGGTGCGCACCTCGGTGTGCTCCGAGGTGCGAACCCGAGAGCGCTCCGAGGTGCCCACGAAGTCGAAAGTCGGGTTAATTGCATTGTTTTCCCCGGGTGCGCTCCGAGGTGCGCAACATCGGCGCGCACCAAGGAGGGCTCCGAAGTGTGCTCCAAGGTGCGCACGATGGCGTGCACCTCTGGTGCGCACGATTCGGAGCTCGGTTTGACCGGGGTGCGCACACCTTGGCTGGGTTGCGCACCTTTTGTGCGCTCCAAGGTGCGCACGAAGTCGGAGCTCGGTTTGCCCCGGGTGCGCACCTTCGCCAGGGTGCGCACCTTGATGCGCACGCCTTGGCTGGGCTGCGCACCTTGGTGGGCGCCATGGTGCGCACCTTTCGTGCGCTCCAAGGTGCGCACGAAGTCGGAGCTCGGTTTGCCCCGGGTGCGCACCTTGGTGGGCGCCATGGTGCACTCCGAGGTGCCCAAGATTGGTGCGCACCAAGGAGCGCTTCGAAGTGCGCTCCAAGGTGCGCGCGAAGTCGAAAGTTGGGTTAATTGTCCGGTTTGCCTCGGGTGCGCACCTTGCGTGCACCTTCGCCAGGGTGGGCGCCTTGGTGCGCACACCTTGGCTGGGCTGCGCACACCTTGGCACCCGCGTTTCCTTCATTTTAAATTTTTTTTTTTTACAATCTCTCAAGTGGGAAATTCTATAATCTCAACTTTTTTTGCCTTTTCAGGAAACTTTTGAATGGAGCGCATCATTG
Source organism: Cryptomeria japonica (assembly GCF_030272615.1). Taxonomy (NCBI): domain Eukaryota; kingdom Viridiplantae; phylum Streptophyta; class Pinopsida; order Cupressales; family Cupressaceae; genus Cryptomeria; species Cryptomeria japonica. The sequence continues at coordinate 48,156 of NW_026729021.1, read as the reverse complement.
GTGCGCTCCGAAGTGTGCTCCAAAGCTCTCTCCAGCTGCGTGCACCTGCCCCGGCCGCGCACCCGGCCCCGCCCAGCTTCGCTCACCTGTCCCGGGCGTCTGGTGCGGAACCTTAGAGTAAGAAACATCACCGTGCACCTTGGCCAACGTGCGCGACTCGACCGAGCGCGCACTGGCCGAGGTGCACACCGATTTCACCTGGGTGCGCGCGCAGCACCTCGGGCGCACCGGGGTGCGCGCACAACGCCCGGGTTGCACCGTGGCCTGTGTGCTCGGGGTGCCTCGGGTGCGCGCTCGGTGTCGCCCCCGCGCGCGCGGTAGTGCGGGCAGCGCACCCCGGCCCGGCCCGGCCCCGACGAGAACGCAAACGGGCAAAAGGTTTATTCAAATAGCATTGCGACGCCCGGCGAAAAACTAAAAAAGGGTGCAACACCGGGACTTCCCGGGAGGTCACCCATCCCAGTACTACTCCGGCCCAAGCGCGCTTAACTGCGGAGTTCTGATGGGATCCGGTGCACTAATGCTGGTATGATCGCACCCGTTATGAGCTTGTCGCAGTGTGTACTTAGCAAACCGCGACCCACGTGCGAATCCACCCCGGCCACCCACCCCCGTCGAGGTGCACACCCTCCCTCGCGAAGTGCGCCCCGTTCGCCAAGTGTGAGCCCTGCCCGGGTGCGCGCACCTTGCTAGGGCGTCGGGTGTGCACCCGGCCCGGCCTACGTGCGTGCACCTGGAGGGGGCGTCGTGTGCGTGCAGTGTCCCGTCTGCAACGCGGTGCCCACACACCACCTCGGGCGCAACGACCTGCGCTCACATGTGGGCCGAGTGCACCTTGGTGCATGTTCGGGGCGCCTCGGGTGCACGCTCGATCTTGCCCCGGTGCACCAAGGCGCTCGGTTTGCCCCGGGTGCGCACTTGGTGCAAGGTGGGCACCCAAAATAGGGATCAAGCACCAAAACACAAGTTTCGGGATGCAAAATGGGACCCAAGGACCACAAATGCGTTCCAAGACCCATGATGGGTCCACGAGAACAAAAATGTGTTCCGAGACTTAATAAACAAATATTGGGTTTTAGGAGAAGAAACATGCTCTGATGCCCAAAACGAGAATCGACCCCGAAAAGGCCACAGGCCAAAAGTGGGATGCGAGACAAAAAAAAATGGGACCCGAGGACCAAAATTGGGTTCCCAGGTCGAAGACAGGGCAACCGGACAAGAAACGACCTCTAAGGCTCGAAATGAGTCCCGACGACTAAAACTTGACAAGAAGCACCCATCAGGCACCCAACTCGACACCCATGGGATGCCGACCCACCCGGGCTTCCACCTAGCACACCTTGGCACCCACCCACCCTCGCACCCAACCTCGCACCCAACTTAGCACCTTTGAACCCACATTGGCACTCACCCTGACCCTGGCACCTTGGAACCCACATTGGCACTCACCTTGACCCTGGCACCCACCTTTGCACTCACCTTGGGACCCACCCTGGCTCCCACCTCGGCACCCACCCAGACACCCACCTTGGTTCCTTGGCACCCACCTTGGATCCTTGGCACCCACCCCGACACCCACCTTGGCACGCAACTTGGCTACTTGCCACCCACCTTGGCTCCTTGACGCCCACCCCGACAACCACCCCGTGACCTACCCTGGCTAGGGTTGGTGCACACCCACCCTGGTGCCCACCTTGGCACCCACCCTATGACCCACCTTGGCACGCACCTTAGTACCCACCCCGTTACCCACCCTAGGACCCACCCCGTGACCCACCTTGGCCAGGGTGGGTGCACCCACCCTGGTGCCCACCTTGGCACCCACCCATCCTAGCACCCAGCCTGTGACCGGGCTTGGAACCCAACCTTGCACCCGCACCCGTCTTGGCCAGTGTGGGTGCGCACCCATCCTGGCACCCACGTTGTGACACACCCTTTAACCCACGCACCCTAGCACCCACGTTGGCACCCACCTTGGAACCCAACCTAGCAACTTGGCACCCACCCCGTGACCCACCTTGGCATCCACCATAGCAGTCGCCGACTTGGCACCCACCTCGGCACCCACCTTGACACTTGTGGACCCACCTTGCCACTCACCCTAGCATCGACCCATCCTAGCACCCACCCTGGCACCTTTGCACCCTAGCACTCACCCATCCTAGCACCTAACCTGTGACCCACCTTGACACTCACCCTCGCACCCACCTTGGAACCCAACCTAGCACCCACCCACCCTGACACCAACCCTAGCACCTACCCACCCTTGCACCCACCCTGTGACCCATCTTGGCACCCACCCATCCTACCACTCAACCTATCACCCACCTTCTCACCCACCTTGGCATCCACCTTAGCACCCACCCACACTGGCACCTTGGCACCCACCTCGGGCAAGGTGGGTGCACACCCACCCTGGCACCCAATTTAGAACCCACCGAGCATGTTACCCACCTTGGCACCCACATTGCAGCCCACCCTAGTACCCACCCTATGACCCACATTGGCATCCACACCCTAGCACCCAGGCACCTCGACACCCGCCTTGACACCCACCCTAGCACTGAACCTGTGACCCACCTTGGAACTCACCCTAGAACCCACCCACCCTGTGAACCACCTTGGCATCCACCTTAGCACCCACCCACCTTGGCACCCACTCTAGCACTCACCCATCCTAACACCCAACTTGTTACCCACCTTGGCACCCGCCCTCGCGTCCACCTTGAAACCCACCCTAGCACCCACCCACGCAGGAGCCCACCTTGGCACCCAACCTAACACCCACGCATCCTGGCACCCAACTTGTGACCCACCTTGGAACCCACCCTAGTACCCACCTTTGAACCCACTATATCACCAACCCACCTTGGCACCCACCCTATGACCCTCTTTGGAATCCACCCTAGCACGCACCCACCCTGGCACCCACCATGGAGCGCACCCTAGCACCCACCCACCTCGGCACGCACCTCAACACCCACCTTGGTGTGCGCACTGCGCCAACCTCTCAAAGACCCTATGTGGTGCGCTCCAAAGTGTACACCTTTGGTGCGCTCCAAGGTGCGCACCTTTGGTGCACACCGAGGTGCACACCAAAGTGTGCACCGAGGTGAGCACCAAAGTGCACTCCAGGGTGCACACCAAGGCGTGCACCTTTGGTGCGGTCAATGCAAACGAATTCGGAAGTTGGGGTCGATGTCCTAATCGCTGCTGCAGACTACACGTATGAGAATCGGACAAATAGCTTTATATAGGGGAGGTGTTGCGTTTGATGGGTCGACTCCCCTGGTTGTGTGCACTGCACCAACTTCAAAGACCCTGTCTTGTTTAAGAAGTCAAAAGTTGGGGTGGATGTCCTAATCATTGCTGCAGTCTACGCATGTATGAGAATCAGACAAATAGCTTATATAGGGGAGGTGTTGCATTCGGTGGGTTGACTCCCCTGGTTGTGCGCACTGCGCCAACCTCAAAGACCCCGCATAGCAGAAGAAGTCGGAAGTCGGATTTTGGTGAGCACCAAGGCGTGCACCTTTGGTGCGGTCAACGCAGACGAATTCAGAAGTTGGGGTGGATGTCCTAATCGTTGTTGCAGGCTACACATGTATGAGAATCAGACAAATAGCTTATATAGGGGAGGTGTTGGGTTTGATGGGTCAACTCCCTTGGTTGTGCGCATTACGCCAACCTCAAAGACCTTGTTTTCGTTAAGAAGTCAAAAGTTGGGGTCAATGTCCTAATGGCTCCTGCAGGCTACACATGTATGAGAATCGGACAAATAGCTTATATAGGGGAGGTGTTGGGTTTGATGGGTCGACTCCCCTGGTTGTGCGCATTACGTCAACCTCAAAGACCTTGTTTTCGTTAAGAAGTCAAAAGTTGGGGTCGATGTCCTAATTGCTCCTGTAGACTACACATGTATGAGAATCAGACAAATAGCTTATATAGGGGAGGTGTTGGGTTTGATGGGTTGACTCCCCTAGTTGTTCGCATTACACCAACCTCAAAGACCTTGTTTTCGTTTAGAAGCCGAAAGTTGGGGTCGATGTCCTAATTGCTCCTGCAGGCTACGCATGTATGAGAATCAGACAAATAGCTTATATAGGGGAGGTGTTGGGTTTGATGGGTCGACTCCCCTGGTTGTGCGCATTGCGCCAACCTCAAAGACCCTGCATTGCGGATGAAGTCGAAAGTCAGAGTTTGGTGTGCTACAAGGTGTGGTCGAAGGTGCTCACCTAGGTGTGCACCTTTGGAGCACAGGAAAAGTGCCCTCCAAAAGTGCGCACCTTTGGAGTGCACAAAAGTGCCCTCCAAAAGTGCGCACCTTTGGAGCGCAGAAAAGTGCCCTCCAAAAAGTGCCCTCCAAAAGTGCGCACCTTTGGAGCGCAGAAAAGTGCCCTCCAAAAAGTGCCCTCCAAAAGTGCGCACCTTTGGAGCGCAGAAAAGTGCCCTCCAAAAAGTGCGCACCTTTGGAGCGCAGAAAAGTGCCCTCCAAAAAGTGCCCTCCAAAAGTGCGCACCTTTGGAGCGCAGAAAAGTGCCCTCCAAAAAGTGCCCTCCAAAAGTGCGCACCTTTGGAGCGCAGAAAAGTGCCCTCCAAAAAGTGCCCTCCAAAAGTGCGCACCTTTGGAGCGCAGAAAAGTGCCCTCCAAAAAGTGCCCTCCAAAAGTGCGCACCTTTGGAGCGCAGAAAAGTGCCCTCCAAAAAGTGCCCTCCAAAAGTGCGCACCTTTGGAGCGCAGAAAAGTGCCCTCCAAAAGTGCGCACCTTTGGAGCGCACAAAAGTGCCCTCCAAAAGTGCGCACTTTTGGTGCGCACCAAGGCGCTGGTTCGGTCGTTGCAGGCGAGTTCGGAAGTTGGGGTCGATGTCCTGAGCGGAGGTGCAAACTACACAGGTGTCGGAATCGGACAAATAGCTTATATAGGGGAGGTGTATGCTTCGATGGGTCGACTCCCCAGGTTGAGCGCACCGCGCCAACCTCAAAGACCCTACGGTATGGATGAAGTCGGAAGTTGGGTCCGATGACCAATTCGATTAGTAGGTATGCTCATGAGGTCGGAATTTGGGTCCGATGACCTGCCATGTGCAGGAAGGCGAATGTTGACACTGTGCGTTGCAAGGTGCACACCAAGGCGCTGGTGCGGTCTTTTTAGTCGAGTTCGGAAGTTGGGGTCGATGTCCTGATCGGAGGTGCAAGCTACACAGGTGTGGGAATCGGACAAATAGCTTATATAGGGGAGGTGTATGCTTCGTTGGGTCGACTCCCCGGGTTGAGCGCACCGCGCCAACCTCAAAGACCCTACGGTATGGATGAAGTCGGAAGTTGGGTCCGATGACCGATTCGATATGTAGGCATACTCGCGAGGTCGGAATTTGGGTCCGATGACCTGCCACGTGCAGGAAGGCGAATGTTGGCACTGTGCGTTGCAAGGTGCGCACCAAGGCGCTGGTTCGGTCGTTGGAGGCGAGTTCGGAAGTTGGGGTCGATGTCTTGATCGGAGGTGCAAACTACACAGGTGTGGGAATCGGACAAATAGCTTATATAGGGGAGGTGTATGCTTCGTTGGGTCGACTCCCCGGGTTGAGCGCACCGCGCCAACCTCAAAGACCCTACGGTATGGATGAAGTCGGAAGTTGGGTCCGATGACCGATTCGATATGTAGGCATACTCGCGAGGTCGGAATTTGGGTCCGATGACCTGCCATGTGCAGGAAGGCGAATGTTGGGACTGTGCGTCGCAAGGTGCGCACCAAGGCGCTGGTGCCGTCGTTGCAGTCGAGTTCGGAAGTTGGGGTCGATGTCCTGGTCAGAGGTGCAAACTACACAGGTGTGGGAATCGGACAAATAGCTTATATAGGGGAGGTGTATGCTTCGATGGGTCGACTCCCTGGGTTGAGCGCACCGCGCCAACCTCAAAGACCCTACAGTATGGATGAAGTCGGAAGTTGGGTCCGATGACCGATTCGATACGTAGGCATATTGGCGAGGTCTGAATTTGTGTCCGATGACCTGCCATGCGCAGGAAGGCGGAATTTGGGTCCGATGACCGAGTTGATGGCGTGCCATGCGCAGAAAGGCGGAATTTGGGTCCGATGACCGAGTTGATGTTGATGGCCCGCCATGCACAGGAAGGCGGAATTTGGGTCCGATGACCGATTTGAAGGCGTGCCATACGCAAAAAGGCGGAGTTTGGGTCCGATGACCGAGTTGATATTGATGGCCCGCCATGCGCAGGAAGGCGGAATTTGGGTCCGATGACCTGACATACGCATGGAGTCCGACTCGGGGGCCGATGTTCGATTCGATGACTTGCATTGTGGGTAAAGTCGGAAGTTGTGGTCTTTGACCCGATTCGATGACCAGACTTCGGCTGCTTGAGAATCGGACAAATAACTTATATAGGGGAGGTAGTGTTCTCGAGCATCCTCCCCCCGTGCCCGTTTATGTCGATTGATGCTGGTGCTCGACTGGTTGGAGCGCTCGGATGCAAAAATCTTGCACCAGGATTTATCGATTGTGATGGACACGGCAAGTCTCCTGATTGCTATGCAGGAGCTCATCGTGAATCTCTATGCGGCCTTGGTATGGACTCGACCTGCGGAATGGTTCGGCAATGGTAGTCGCTCCAACACGTCCTTGCAATGGCCACAGAGGTGATTCGACTAGAGCTCCAGTCTAGCTTTTGGGTTGCTTGGCGGACTGGTATAGCCGCGATCGAGTTCCGGCCATGAACGTTTTAGATAGCTCTTGGGCTTTCTGGGACGGAAGTCGGAAGTTTGGGCTGTTGTCCGATTTGATGACCATTCTTCGGATGTGTGAGAATCGGACAAATAACTTATATAGGGGACTGTGTTGTCTCACGCAGCCCCCTCCGTGCCCCTCTATCTCGACCGATGTTGGTGCTTGAAAGGGTTGGGATCGCTCGGATTTATAAACGTGCACCACCATTTGTCGAGTGTGAGGGACGCGGCAGGTCTCCTAAATGCTATGCGGGCGCTCTCTGAGAATCTCTATCCGGCCTCGACACAGACTAGTCTTGCTGAATGGTTTGGCACTGGTAGTCGATCCAACACGTCGTTGTTGTGGCCGCCTAGGCGATTCGATTCGAGCCCCCGTCTAGCTTTTGGGTTGCTTGGCGGATTTTGCCCTATCCGCAAGTGAGCTCGGTCCCTAAACGTTCGAGAAACCCGATTGCTATGCGCCGACTCTCTTTCTTGCGAGCCTCCATCTAGCTTTTGGGTCTCTACGGAACGGAAGTCGGAATCTGGGACCGTTGTTTGATTCGACGAGGCAGACTACGGTTGTGCGAGAATCGGACAAATAACTTATATAGGGGAGGTGTTGACTGGAGCATTCTCCCCCGTGCCCCTCTAACTCGACCAATGCTGGCGCTCGAACGGTGGTAGCGCTCGGATTTTCATTGAGCGCCAGCATTGGTCGATTTAGAGGGGCATGCGAGATTCCCGAATGCTATGCGAGGGCTCTAACGGAAATGTCTATTGGTTTCGGTATGGATGCAATTGCGAGTGGTTCGGCAAAGGTAGTCGTTCCGATGCGTCCATGTCGTGGCCAAATCGATAATTCGATTTGAGCCCTCGTATAGCATTTGGGTCTCTCGATGTGATTCCGCATTCCAGTCCCTTTGGGCACTGCTTGAGCCGCATCCCAGGGGGTTCCCTTCCCAATAATCTGCCTCGCAACCCGATTGCTATGCGGTGAGGCTCCTCGGCCGCCTCGGAACTATCTGTGTATCAGACGCATCGCGGGATAAGGGGTTGGCAACGGTAGTCGCCCCAAGCGCGTCCGATGCTTGGACCATTCCGAGGCGGCCCTGAAGCCTCTTCCGTCTAGCCGTTGGGTCCTTCTCGCCGCATCCCTCGCCTCGCACCCCGATTGCTATGCGGTGAGGCTCCTCGGCCGCCTCGGAACTATCTGTGTATCGGACGCGTCGCGGGATAAGGGGTTGTCACTGGTAGTCGCCCCAAGCGCGTCCGATGCTTGGACCATTCCGAGGCGGCCCTGAAGCCTCTTCCGTCTAGCCGTTGGGTCCTTCTCGCCGCATCCCTCGCCTCGCACCCCGATTGCTATGCGGTGAGGCTCCTCGGCCGCCTCGGAACTATCTGTGTATCGGACGCGTCGCGGGATAAGGGGTTGTCATTGGTAGTCGCCCCAAGCGCGTCCGATGCTTGGACCATTCCGAGGCGGCCCTGAAGCCTCTTCCGTCTAGCCGTTGGGTCCTTCTCGCCGCATCCCTCGCCTCGCACCCCGATTGCTATGCGGTGAGGCTCCTCGGCCGCCTCGGAACTATCTGTGTATCGGACGCGTCGCGGGATAAGGGGTTGTCACTGGTAGTCGCCCCAAGCGCGTCCGATGCTTGGACCATTCCGAGGCGGCCCTGAAGCCTCTTCCATCTAGCCGTTGGGTCCTTCTCGCCGCATCCCTCGCCTCGCACCCCGATTGCTATGCGGTGAGGCTCCTCGGCCGCCTCGGAACTATCTGTGTATCGGACGCGTCGCGGGATAAGGGGTTGTCACTGGTAGTCGCCCCAAGCGCGTTCGATGCTTGGACCATTCCGAGGCGGCCCTGAAGCCTCTTCCGTCTAGCCGTTGGGTCCTTCTCGCCGCATCCCTCGCCTCGCACCCCGATTGCTATGCGGTGAGGCTCCTCGGCCGCCTTGGAACTATCTGTGTATCGGACGCGTCGCGGGATAAGGGGTTGTCACTGGTAGTCGCCCCAAGCGCGTCCGATGCTTAGACCATTCCGAGGCGGACCCGAAGCCTCTTCCGTCTAGCCGTTGGGTCCTTCTCGCCGCATCCTTCGCCTCGCACCCCGATTGCTATGCGGTGAGGCTCCTCGGCCGCCTCGGAACTATCTGTGTATCGGACGCGTCGCGGGATAAGGGGTTGTCACTGGTAGTCGCCCCAAGCGCGTCCGATGCTTGGACCATTCCGAGGCGGACCCGAAGCCTCTTCCGTCTAGCCGTTGGGTCCTTCTCGCCGCATCCCTCGCCTCGCACCCCGATTGCTATGCGGTGAGGCTCCTCGGCCGCCTTGGAACTATCTGTGTATCGGACGCGTCGCGGGATAAGGGGTTGTCACTGGTAGTCGCCCCAAGCGCGTCCGATGCTTGGACCATTCCGAGGCGGACCCGAAGCCTCTTCCGTCTAGCCGTTGGGTCCTTCTCGCCGCATCCCTCGCCTCGCACCCCGATTGCTATGCGGTGAGGCTCCTCGGCCGCCTTGGAACTATCTGTGTATCGGACGCGTCGCGGGATAAGGGGTTGTCACTGGTAGTCGCCCCAAGCGCGTCCGATGCTTGGACCATTCCGAGGCGGACCCGAAGCCTCTTCCGTCTAGCCGTTGGGTCCTTCTCGCCGCATCCCTCGCCTCGCACCCCGATTGCTATGCGGTGAGGCTCCTCGGCCGCCTTGGAACTATCTGTGTATCGGACGCGTCGCGGGATAAGGGGTTGTCACTGGTAGTCGCCCCAAGCGCGTCCGATGCTTGGACCATTCCGAGGCGGCCCCGAAGCCTCTTCCGTGTAGCCGTTGGGTCCTTCTCGCCGCATCCCTCGCCTCGCACCCCGATTGCTATGCGGTGAGGCTCCTCGGCCGCCTTGGAACTATCTGTGTATCGGACGCGTCGCGGGATAAGGGGTTGTCACTGGTAGTCGCCCCAAGCGCGTCCGATGCTTGGACCATTCCGAGGCGGCCCCGAAGCCTCTTCCGTGTAGCCGTTGGGTCCTTCTCGCCGCATCCCTCGCCTCGCACCCCGATTGCTATGCGGTGAGGCTCCTCGGCCGCCTTGGAACTATCTGTGTATCGGACGCGTCGCGGGATAAGGGGTTGTCACTGGTAGTCGCCCCAAGCGCGTCCGATGCTTGGACCATTCCGAGGCGGACCTGAAGCCTCTTCCCTCTAGCCGTTGGGGCTTTCTCGCCGCATCCCTCGCCTCGCACCCTGATTGCTATGCTGTGAGGCTCCTCGGCCGCCTTGGAACTATCTGTGTATCGGACGCATCGCGGGATAAGGGGTTGGCAGTGGTAGTCGCCCCAAGCGCATCCGATGCTTGGACCATTCCGAGGCGGCCCTGCAGCCTCTTCCGTCTAGCCGTTGGGGCCATCTCGCCGCATCCCCCACCTCGCACCACGATTGCTATGCGGTGAGGCTCCTTGGCCGCCTCGGAACTATCTGTGTATCGGACGCATCGCGGGATAAGGGGTTGTCACTGGTAGTCGCCCCAAGCGCGTCCGATGCTTGGACTATTCCGAGGCGGCCCTGCAGCCTCTTCCGTCTAGCCGTTGGGGCCATCTCGCTGCATCCCCCACCTCCTCGGCCGCCTCGGAACTATCTGTGTATCGGACGCATCGCGGGATAAGGGGTTGGCAGTGGTAGTCGCCCCAAGCGCGTCCGATGCTTGGACTATTCCGAGGCAGCCCTGCAGCCTCTTCCGTCTAGCCTTTGGGGCCATCTCGCCGCATCCCTCGCCTCGCACCCCGATTGCTATGCGGTGAGGCTCCTCGGCCGCCTGGGAACTATCTTCGTATCGGACGCATCGCGGGATAAGGGGTTGTCACTGGTAGTCGCCCCAAGCGCGTCCGATGCTTGGACTATTCCGAGGCGGCCCTGTGGCCTCTTCCGTCTAGCCGTTGGGGCCATCTCGCCGCATCCCCCACCTCGCACCCCGATTGCTATGCGGTGAGGCTCTTCGGCCGCCTTGGAACTATCTTCGTATCGGACGCATTGCGGGATAAGGGGTTGTCACTGGTAGTGGCCCCAAGCGCGTCCGATGCTTGGACTATTCCGAGGCGGCCCTGCAGCCTCTTCCGTCTAGCCGTTGGGGCCATCTCGCCGCATCCCCCACCTCGCACCCCGATTGCTATGCGGTGAGGCTCCTCGGCCGCCTTGGAACTATCTTCGTATCGGACGCATCGCGGGATAAGGGGTTGTCACTGGTAGTCGCCCCAAGCGCGTCCGATGCTTGGACTATTCCGACGCGGCCCTGTGGCCTCTTCCGTCTAGCCGTTGGGGCCATCTCGCCGCATCCCCCACCTCGCACCCCGATTGCTATGCGGTGAGGCTCCTCGGCCGCCTTGGAACCATCTTCGTATCGGACGCATCGCGGGATAGGGGGCTGTCACTGGTAGTCGCCCCAAGCGTGTCCGATGCTTGGACCATTCCTAGGCGGCCCTGAAGCCTCTTCCGTCTAGCCGTTGGGGCCTTCCCGCCCCATCCCTCGCCTCGCACCCCCGATTGCTATGCGGTGAGGCTCCTCGGCCGCCTTGGAACCATCTGTGTATCGGACGCATCGCGGGATAAGGGGTTGGCACTGGCAGTCGCCCCAAGCGCGTCCGATGCTTGGACCATTCCGAGGTGGCCCTGAAGCCTCTTCCGTCTAGCCGTTGGGGCCTTCCCGCCCCATCCCTCGCCTCGCACCCCGATTGATATGCGGTGAGGCTCCTCGGCCGCCTTGGAACTATCTGTGTATCGGACGCATCGCGGGATAAGGGGTTGGCACTGGTAGTCGTCCCAATCGCATCCGATGCTTGGACCATTCCGAGGCGGCCCTGCAGCCTCTTCCGTTTAGCCGTCGGGGCCTTCCCGCCGCATCCCTCGCCTCGCATCCCGATTCCTATGCGGTGAGTCTTCTCGGCCGCCGCGGAACTATACCTGTTATTGCTACTGCATCCTTCGGCTGGTAACCTCCTCTGCCGCCTTGGAACGTTCTCTTTGTCGGACGCGTCGCGGGATAAGGGGTTGGCACTGGTAGTCGCCCCAAGCGCGCCCGATGCATAGACCGCTCCGAGTCGACCTTGCTTTCAGCCTCTCACATGCATAGACCTCTCTGAGTCGACCCTGCAGCCTCTCACGTTTAGCCTTTGGAATCTCGCCTCACAACATGATTGCTATCCTTGATGCATCCCTTGCCTCGAGCCCTGATTGCTTTCTTGGCTGCATCCCTCCTCTCCTCACAGCCCGGTTGTCATCACTGCTTCATCCGTCGCTTCATGCATTCTGGCTGCTGGGCCCTTCCCACCGCACACCTCGATTGCTATCTCTTCTGCATCACACACCCCGATTGCTATCTCTGCTACATCCCTCGGCTCTCACTTCTGCATCCTTCGCCTCACACCTCGATTGCTATCAATGCTGCATCCGTAACCTCACACCCCGATTGCTATGCGGGGAGGCTCCTTGGCCGCCTTGGAAATTTCTGTGTGTCGGACGCACCGCGGGATAAGGGGTTGGCACTGGTAGTCGCCCCAAGTGCGCCCGATTCTTAGACCGCTTCGAGGTGACCTCGTAGCCTCTTTCGTCCAGGCTTCCTGCCTTCAACGCCCTTTTTACACCTCGATTGCTATGCGCGGGCTCGTTGGCGTCTATCACCTCTCTGCGAAGAGTGGCACGATGATTGTTGGGGTAAATCGTAGCAGTCCGATCTCTGGCCTTGGGCCATTGTGAGGGCTGATCGATTTCCTGTGCGCATCTCGTGTTCGCCCAGTAACAGACTCGACGACTTGTAATCGGTCTTGTTCCCGATTGTTCCTGGAGGTAGTCTTCGGAACTCTTGGATTTGACCTGTCACTCGAACTGTCCTCTTCCGAGGATGCTTGTGTGTGTGTGCTTGTGCCATTTCCTTGGCGGTATTAACGAGATATTAAAGAGCGGAGTGAGCGCCTCGCCCAGCTATGTTTGGGGCTCTCACTCCCTTACCCGGTGTGCGACCGCTTTGCACGTAGGTTGCGGAGCATCGCGACTCTTTCGATGTTTGGCGGTTGTCTTCCGGTGATGCGTTGGTCCCGAAGTGCACGTTACTAGCATTTCTGCCATTGTTCTCGATCTTTGGCACGTTCCTTCGTTGCAATTGGATATATATCTCCGTTTATACGCGCAGGCTTCTCCCGCCTATTCAGCGCTGTCCCACTCTCAGCACTCTCGTGGTCTCCTTGGCTTCTCTCTCCCGTGAGCGAGCTCTCTTCTCGAGTCTTTTCCATGTCCCATGGAGGTTGCCTTGCGAAATTCGGGCACACAAACGTGACCGGATAAGAGCGGAATTGCCTATGAGGAGAAGCTCACCTTAGGGAGCAGCAATGCCGAGTGTTTCGACAGAGGGTAGAGGGGGCGTTGTTTGGGCGGTTGCACAAAAGAGTGCTACGTTT
>NW_026729021.1:0-25000 GCF_030272615.1 Cryptomeria japonica | reverse complement strand
CACGAAGTCGGAAGTAGGGTTAATTGCCCGGGTGCGCACCTTTGCCAGGGTGGGCACCTTACCTGGGCTGCGCACCAGGGCGGGCTCAAGATGGCACGCGCGTTCCGTTTTTTTCACTATCTTTCAAAACGGAAATTTTAAAATCTCCTTTTTTTTTTGCCTTTTCTGGAAATTAGTGAAGGCAGCGCATCAAAGGTGCGCACCTCGCTGCCCACCTTGGTGTGCTCTGAGGTGCGCACCCGGGAGCGCTACGAAGTGTGCTCCAAGGTGCGGCGTGCACGTTGTCGGAGCCCGGTTTGCCCCGGGTGCGCACCTCGCCTGCACCTTGGCCGGGGTGGGCACCTTGGCTGGGTTTGCCCAGGGTGCGCTCCGAAGCGGGGTTACTGGAGCGCCCCCTCTTTTTTTGTCAGAGCGTTTGGTGGGGTTTCTCGCATTGGCTCTTCCCAGGCCCGGTTGTTGGGTGCGCTCCCACCCTGGCGCGCGCGAAGTTGGAAGTTGGGTTAATTGCCCGGGCGCGCACCTTCGCCAGGGTGGGCACCTTGGTGCGCACACCTTGGCTGGGCTGCGCACCAGGGCGGGCTCAAGATGGCACCAGCATTCCCTTTTTCTCACTATCTTTCAAAACGGAAATTTTAAAATCTCGTTTTTTTTTTGCCTTTTATGGAAATTAGTGAAGGCATCGCATCAAAGGTGCGCACCTCGCTGCCCACCTTGGTGTGCTCCGAGGTGCCCACCACGGTGCGCAACGCCGGTGCGAACCCGGGAGCGCCCCGATGTGTGCTCCAAGGTGCGGCGTGCACGAAGTCGGACCCCGGTTTGCCCCGGGTGCGCACCTCGCGTGCACCTTGGTGCGCACACCTTGGCTGGGTTGCGCGGCCTGGTGGGCACCATGGTGCGCACCAAGGAGCGCTCCGAAGTGTGCTCCAAGGTGCGGCGTGCACGAAGTCGGAGCCCGGTTTGCCCCGGGTACGCACCTCGCGTGCACCTTCGCCGGGGTGGGCACCTCGGCTGGGTTGCGCGCCCTGGTGCGCACCAAGGAGCGCTCCGAAGTGTGCTCCAAGGTGCGGCGTGCACGAAGTCGGAGCCCGGTTTGCCCCGGGTGCGCACCTTCGCCGCGGTGCGCACCATGGCGTGCACGAAGTCGGAGCCCGGTTTGCCCCGGGTGCGCACCTCGCGTGCACCTTCGGCGGGGTTGCGCGCCCTGGTGGGCACCATGGTGCGCACCAAGGAGCGCTCCGAAGTGTGCTCCAAGGTGCGGCGTGCACGAAGTCGGAGCCCGGTTTGCCCCGGGTGCGCACCTCGCGTGCACCTTCGGCGGGGTTGCGCGCCCTGGTGGGCACCATGGTGCGCACCAAGGAGCGCTCCGAAGTGTGCTCCAAGGTGCGGCGTGCACGAAGTCGGAGCCCGGTTTGCCCCGGGTGCGCACCTCGCGTGCACCTTCGCCGCGGTGGGCACCATGGCGTGCACGAAGTCGGAGCCCGGTTTGCCCCGGGTGCGCACCTCGCGTGCACCTTCGCCGGGGTGGGCACCTCGGCTGGGTTGCGCGCCCTGGTGCGCACCAAGGAGCGCTCCGAAGTGTGCTCCAAGGTGCGGCGTGCACGAAGTCGGAGCCCGGTTTGCCCCGGGTGCGCACCTCGCGTGCACCTTCGCCAGGGTGGGCACCTCGGTGCGCACACCTTCTCAATGTTTTCTTGCCTTTTCTGGAAATTGGTGAAGGCAGCGCATCAAAGGTGCGCACCTCGGTGTGCTCCGAGGTGCGAACCCGAGAGCGCTCCGAGGTGCCCACGAAGTCGAAAGTCGGGTTAATTGCATTGTTTTCCCCGGGTGCGCTCCGAGGTGCGCAACATCGGCGCGCACCAAGGAGGGCTCCGAAGTGTGCTCCAAGGTGCGCACGATGGCGTGCACCTCTGGTGCGCACGATTCGGAGCTCGGTTTGACCGGGGTGCGCACACCTTGGCTGGGTTGCGCACCTTTTGTGCGCTCCAAGGTGCGCACGAAGTCGGAGCTCGGTTTGCCCCGGGTGCGCACCTTCGCCAGGGTGCGCACCTTGATGCGCACGCCTTGGCTGGGCTGCGCACCTTGGTGGGCGCCATGGTGCGCACCTTTCGTGCGCTCCAAGGTGCGCACGAAGTCGGAGCTCGGTTTGCCCCGGGTGCGCACCTTGGTGGGCGCCATGGTGCACTCCGAGGTGCCCAAGATTGGTGCGCACCAAGGAGCGCTCCGAAGTGCGCTCCAAGGTGCGCGCGAAGTCGAAAGTTGGGTTAATTGTCCGGTTTGCCTCGGGTGCGCACCTTGCGTGCACCTTCGCCAGGGTGGGCGCCTTGGTGCGCACACCTTGGCTGGGCTGCGCACACCTTGGCACCCGCGTTTCCTTCATTTTAAATTTTTTTTTTTTACAATCTCTCAAGTGGGAAATTCTATAATCTCAACTTTTTTTGCCTTTTCAGGAAACTTTTGAATGGAGCGCATCATTGGTGCGCTCCGAAGTGTGCTCCAAAGCTCTCTCCAGCTGCGTGCACCTGCCCCGGCCGCGCACCCGGCCCCGCCCAGCTTCGCTCACCTGTCCCGGGCGTCTGGTGCGGAACCTTAGAGTAAGAAACATCACCGTGCACCTTGGCCAACGTGCGCGACTCGACCGAGCGCGCACTGGCCGAGGTGCACACCGATTTCACCTGGGTGCGCGCGCAGCACCTCGGGCGCACCGGGGTGCGCGCACAACGCCCGGGTTGCACCGTGGCCTGTGTGCTCGGGGCGCCTCGGGTGCGCGCTCGGTGTCGCCCCCGCGCGCGCGGTAGTGCGGGCAGCGCACCCCGGCCCGGCCCGGCCCCGACGAGAACGCAAACGGGCAAAAGGTTTATTCAAATAGCATTGCGACGCCCGGCGAAAAACTAAAAAAGGGTGCAACACCGGGACTTCCCGGGAGGTCACCCATCCCAGTACTACTCCGGCCCAAGCGCGCTTAACTGCGGAGTTCTGATGGGATCCGGTGCACTAACGCTGGTATGATCGCACCCGTTATGAGCTTGTCGCAGTGTGTACTTAGCAAACCGCGACCCACGTGCGAATCCACCCCGGCCACCCACCCCCGTCGAGGTGCACACCCTCCCTCGCGAAGTGCGCCCCGTTCGCCAAGTGTGAGCCCTGCCCGGGTGCGCGCACCTTGCTAGGGCGTCGGGTGTGCACCCGGCCCGGCCTACGTGCGTGCACCTGGAGGGGGCGTCGTGTGCGTGCAGTGTCCCGTCTGCAACGCGGTGCCCACACACCACCTCGGGCGCAACGACCTGCGCTCACATGTGGGCCGAGTGCACCTTGGTGCATGTTCGGGGCGCCTCGGGTGCACGCTCGATCTTGCCCCGGTGCACCAAGGCGCTCGGTTTGCCCCGGGTGCGCACTTGGTGCAAGGTGGGCACCCAAAATAGGGATCAAGCACCAAAACACAAGTTTCGGGATGCAAAATGGGACCCAAGGACCACAAATGCGTTCCAAGACCCATGATGGGTCCACGAGAACAAAAATGTGTTCCGAGACTTAATAAACAAATATTGGGTTTTAGGAGAAGAAACATGCTCTGATGCCCAAAACGAGAATCGACCCCGAAAAGGCCACAGGCCAAAAGTGGGATGCGAGACAAAAAAAAATGGGACCCGAGGACCAAAATTGGGTTCCCAGGTCGAAGACAGGGCAACCGGACAAGAAACGACCTCTAAGGCTCGAAATGAGTCCCGACGACTAAAACTTGACAAGAAGCACCCATCAGGCACCCAACTCGACACCCATGGGATGCCGACCCACCCGGGCTTCCACCTAGCACACCTTGGCACCCACCCACCCTCGCACCCAACCTCGCACCCAACTTAGCACCTTTGAACCCACATTGGCACTCACCCTGACCCTGGCACCTTGGAACCCACATTGGCACTCACCTTGACCCTGGCACCCACCTTTGCACTCACCTTGGGACCCACCCTGGCTCCCACCTCGGCACCCACCCAGACACCCACCTTGGTTCCTTGGCACCCACCTTGGATCCTTGGCACCCACCCCGACACCCACCTTGGCACGCAACTTGGCTACTTGCCACCCACCTTGGCTCCTTGACGCCCACCCCGACAACCACCCCGTGACCTACCCTGGCTAGGGTTGGTGCACACCCACCCTGGTGCCCACCTTGGCACCCACCCTATGACCCACCTTGGCACGCACCTTAGTACCCACCCCGTTACCCACCCTAGGACCCACCCCGTGACCCACCTTGGCCAGGGTGGGTGCCTTGGTGCGCACAACTTGCCTGGGCTGCACACCAGGGCGGGCTCAAGATGGCACCCGCGTTCCGTTTTTTTCACTATCTTTCAAAACGGAAATTTTAAAATCTCATTTTTTTCTTTTTTTTGCCTTTTCTGGAAATTAGTGAAGGCAGCGCATCAAAGGTGCGCAATGCTGGTGCGAACCCGGGAGCGCTCCGATGTGTGCTCCAAGGTGCGGCGTGCACGAAGTCCGAGCCCGGTTTGCCCCGGGTGCGCACCTCGCGTGCACCTTCGCCGGGGTGAGCACCTTGGCTGGGTTGCGCGCCCTGGTGCGTACCAAGGAGCGCTCTGAAGTGTGCTCCAAGGTGCGGCGTGCACGAAGTCGGAGCCCGGTTTGCCCCGGGTGTGCACCTCGGGTGCGCACCTCGCGTGCACCTTCGCTGCGGTGGGCACCTTGGCTGGGTTGCGCGCCTTGGTGGGCACCATGCAGTGCACGAAGTCGGAGCCCGGTTTGCCCCGGGCGCGCACCTCCGCCAGGGTGGGCACCTTGGTGCGCACAACTTGCCTGGGCTGCGCATCAGGAAGGGCTCAAGATGGCACCCGCGTTCCGTTTTTTTCACTATCTTTCAGAACGGAAATTTTAAAATATCGTTTTTTTTTGCCTTTTCTGGAAATTAGTGAAGGCAGCGCATCAAAGGTGCGCAACGCTGGTGCGAACCTGGGAGCGCTCCGATGTGTGCTCCAAGGTGCGGCGTGCACGAAGTCGGAGCCCGGTTTGCCTCGGGTGCGCCCTGGTGGGCACCATGGTGCGCACCAAGGAGCGCTCCGAAGTGTGCTCCAAGGTGCGGCCTGCACGAAGTCGGAGCCCGGTTTGCCCCGGGTGTGCACCTCGGGTGGGCACCTTGGTGCGCATGCCTTGCCTGCGCTGCGCACCAGGGCGGGCTCAAGATGGCACCCGCGTTCCTTTTTTTTCACTATCTTTCAAAACGGAAATTTTAAAATCTCATTTTTTTTTGCCTTTTTCTGGAAATTAGTGAAGGCAGCGCATCAAAGGTGCGCACCTCGCTGCCCACCACGGTGCGCAACGCCGGTGGGCACCCGGGAGTGCTTCGAAGTGTGCTCCAAGGTGCTGCGTGCACGTTGTCGGAGCCCGGTTTGCCCCGGGTGCGCACCTCGCGTGCACCTTCGTCGGGGTGGGCACCTTGGCTTGGTTTGCCCCGGCTGCGCTCCGAAGCGGGGTTATTGGAGCGCCGCCTCTTTTTTTGTCGGAGCGTTTGGTGGGGTTTCTCGCATTGGCTCTTCCGAGGCCCGGTTGCCACCCTGGCGCGCACGAAGTCGGAAGTAGGGTTAATTGCCCGGGTGCGCACCTTTGCCAGGGTGGCACCTTACCTGGGCTGCGCACCAGGGCGGGCTCAAGATGGCACGCGCGTTCCGTTTTTTTCACTATCTTTCAAAACGGAAATTTTAAAATCTCCTTTTTTTTTTGCCTTTTCTGGAAATTAGTGAAGGCAGCGCATCAAAGGTGCGCACCTCGCTGCCCACCTTGGTGTGCTCTGAGGTGCGCACCCGGGAGCGCTACGAAGTGTGCTCCAAGGTGCGGCGTGCACGTTGTCGGAGCCCGGTTTGCCCCGGGTGCGCACCTCGCCTGCACCTTGGCCGGGGTGGGCACCTTGGCTGGGTTTGCCCAGGGTGCGCTCCGAAGCGGGGTTACTGGAGCGCCCCCTCTTTTTTTGTCAGAGAGTTTGGTGGGGTTTCTCGCATTGGCTCTTCCCAGGCCCGGTTGTTGGGTGCGCTCCCACCCTGGCGCGCGCGAAGTTGGAAGTTGGGTTAATTGCCCGGGCGCGCACCTTCGCCAGGGTGGGCACCTTGGTGCGCAAACCTTGGCTGGGCTGCGCACCAGGGCGGGCTCAAGATGGCACCAGCATTCCCTTTTTCTCACTATCTTTCAAAACGGAAATTTTAAAATCTCGTTTTTTTTTTGCCTTTTATGGAAATTAGTGAAGGCATCGCATCAAAGGTGCGCACCTCGCTGCCCACCTTGGTGTGCTCCGAGGTGCCCACC
Organism: Cryptomeria japonica; assembly: GCF_030272615.1. Lineage (NCBI taxonomy): Eukaryota > Viridiplantae > Streptophyta > Pinopsida > Cupressales > Cupressaceae > Cryptomeria > Cryptomeria japonica. Next base: position 18,694 of record NW_026729021.1, on the reverse strand, counting down.
ACGGTGCGCAACGCCGGTGCGAACCCGGGAGCGCCCCGATGTGTGCTCCAAGGTGCGGCGTGCACGAAGTCGGACCCCGGTTTGCCCCGGGTGCGCACCTCGCGTGCACCTTGGTGCGCACACCTTGGCTGGGTTGCGCGGCCTGGTGGGCACCATGGTGCGCACCAAGGAGCGCTCCGAAGTGTGCTCCAAGGTGCGGCGTGCACGAAGTCGGAGCCCGGTTTGCCCCGGGTGCGCACCTTCGCCGCGGTGGGCACCATGGCGTGCACGAAGTCGGAGCCCGGTTTGCCCCGGGTGCGCACCTCGCGTGCACCTTCGCCGGGGTGGGCACCTCGGCTGGGTTGCGCGCCCTGGTGCGCACCAAGGAGCGCTCTGAAGTGTGCTCCAAGGTGCGGCGTGCACGAAGTCGGAGCCCGGTTTGCCCCGGGTGTGCACCTCGCGTGCACCTTCGCTGCGGTGGGCACCTTGGCTGGGTTGCGCGCCTTGGTGGGCACCATGCAGTGCACGAAGTCGGAGCCCGGTTTGCCCCGGGCGCGCACCTCCGCCAGGGTGGGCACCTTGGTGCGCACAACTTGCCTGGGCTGCGCACCAGGAAGGGCTCAAGATGGCACCCGCGTTCCGTTTTTTTCACTATCTTTCAGAACGGAAATTTTAAAATATCGTTTTTTTTTGCCTTTTCTGGAAATTAGTGAAGGCAGCGCATCAAAGGTGCGCAACGCTGGTGCGAACCTGGGAGCGCTCCGATGTGTGCTCCAAGGTGCGGCGTGCACGAAGTCGGACCCCGGTTTGCCCCGGGTGCGCACCTCGCGTGCACCTTGGTGCGCACACCTTGGCTGGGTTGCGCGCCCTGGTGGGCACCATGGTGCGCACCAAGGAGCGCTCCGAAGTGTGCTCCAAGGTGCGGCGTGCACGAAGTCGGAGCCCGGTTTGCCCCGGGTGCGCACCTCGCGTGCACCTTCGCCGCGGTGGGCACCATGGCGTGCACGAAGTCGGAGCCCGGTTTGCCCCGGGTGCGCACCTCGCGTGCACCTTCGCCGGGGTGGGCACCTTCGTGTGCAGACCTTGGCTGGGTTGCGCGCCCTGGTGGGCACCATGGTGCGCACCAAGGAGCGCTCCGAAGTGTGCTCCAAGGTGCGGCCTGCACGAAGTCGGAGCCCGGTTTGCCCCGGGTGTGCACCTCGGGTGGGCACCTTGGTGCGCATGCCTTGCCTGGGCTGCGCACCAGGGCGGGCTCAAGATGGCACCCGCGTTCCTTTTTTTTCACTATCTTTCAAAACGGAAATTTTAAAATCTCATTTTTTTTTGCCTTTTTCTGGAAATTAGTGAAGGCAGCGCATCAAAGGTGCGCACCTCGCTGCCCACCACGGTGCGCAACGCCGGTGGGCACCCGGGAGTGCTTCGAAGTGTGCTCCAAGGTGCTGCGTGCACGTTGTCGGAGCCCGGTTTGCCCCGGGTGCGCACCTCGCGTGCACCTTCGTCGGGGTGGGCACCTTGGCTGGGTTTGCCCCGGCTGCGCTCCGAAGCGGGGTTATTGGAGCGCCGCCTCTTTTTTTGTCGGAGCGTTTGGTGGGGTTTCTCGCATTGGCTCTTCCGAGGCCCGGTTGCCACCCTGGCGCGCACGAAGTCGGAAGTAGGGTTAATTGCCCGGGTGCGCACCTTTGCCAGGGTGGGCACCTTACCTGGGCTGCGCACCAGGGCGGGCTCAAGATGGCACGCGCGTTCCGTTTTTTTCACTATCTTTCATAACGGAAATTTTAAAATCTCCTTTTTTTTTTGCCTTTTCTGGAAATTAGTGAAGGCAGCGCATCAAAGGTGCGCACCTCGCTGCCCACCTTGGTGTGCTCTGAGGTGCGCACCCGGGAGCGCTACGAAGTGTGCTCCAAGGTGCGGCGTGCACGTTGTCGGAGCCCGGTTTGCCCCGGGTGCGCACCTCGCCTGCACCTTGGCCGGGGTGGGCACCTTGGCTGGGTTTGCCCAGGGTGCGCTCCGAAGCGGGGTTACTGGAGCGCCCCCTCTTTTTTTGTCAGAGCGTTTGGTGGGGTTTCTCGCATTGGCTCTTCCCAGGCCCGGTTGTTGGGTGCGCTCCCACCCTGGCGCGCGCGAAGTTGGAAGTTGGGTTAATTGCCCGGGCGCGCACCTTCGCCAGGGTGGGCACCTTGGTGCGCACACCTTGGCTGGGCTGCGCACCAGGGCGGGCTCAAGATGGCACCAGCATTCCCTTTTTCTCACTATCTTTCAAAACGGAAATTTTAAAATCTCGTTTTTTTTTTGCCTTTTATGGAAATTAGTGAAGGCATCGCATCAAAGGTGCGCACCTCGCTGCCCACCTTGGTGTGCTCCGAGGTGCCCACCACGGTGCGCAACGCCGGTGCGAACCCGGGAGCGCCCCGATGTGTGCTCCAAGGTGCGGCGTGCACGAAGTCGGACCCCGGTTTGCCCCGGGTGCGCACCTCGCGTGCACCTTGGTGCGCACACCTTGGCTGGGTTGCGCGGCCTGGTGGGCACCATGGTGCGCACCAAGGAGCGCTCCGAAGTGTGCTCCAAGGTGCGGCGTGCACGAAGTCGGAGCCCGGTTTGCCCCGGGTACGCACCTCGCGTGCACCTTCGCCGGGGTGGGCACCTCGGCTGGGTTGCGCGCCCTGGTGCGCACCAAGGAGCGCTCCGAAGTGTGCTCCAAGGTGCGGCGTGCACGAAGTCGGAGCCCGGTTTGCCCCGGGTGCGCACCTTCGCCGCGGTGCGCACCATGGCGTGCACGAAGTCGGAGCCCGGTTTGCCCCGGGTGCGCACCTCGCGTGCACCTTCGGCGGGGTTGCGCGCCCTGGTGGGCACCATGGTGCGCACCAAGGAGCGCTCCGAAGTGTGCTCCAAGGTGCGGCGTGCACGAAGTCGGAGCCCGGTTTGCCCCGGGTGCGCACCTCGCGTGCACCTTCGGCGGGGTTGCGCGCCCTGGTGGGCACCATGGTGCGCACCAAGGAGCGCTCCGAAGTGTGCTCCAAGGTGCGGCGTGCACGAAGTCGGAGCCCGGTTTGCCCCGGGTGCGCACCTCGCGTGCACCTTCGCCGCGGTGGGCACCATGGCGTGCACGAAGTCGGAGCCCGGTTTGCCCCGGGTGCGCACCTCGCGTGCACCTTCGCCGGGGTGGGCACCTCGGCTGGGTTGCGCGCCCTGGTGCGCACCAAGGAGCGCTCCGAAGTGTGCTCCAAGGTGCGGCGTGCACGAAGTCGGAGCCCGGTTTGCCCCGGGTGCGCACCTCGCGTGCACCTTCGCCAGGGTGGGCACCTCGGTGCGCACACCTTCTCAATGTTTTCTTGCCTTTTCTGGAAATTGGTGAAGGCAGCGCATCAAAGGTGCGCACCTCGGTGTGCTCCGAGGTGCGAACCCGAGAGCGCTCCGAGGTGCCCACGAAGTCGAAAGTCGGGTTAATTGCATTGTTTTCCCCGGGTGCGCTCCGAGGTGCGCAACATCGGCGCGCACCAAGGAGGGCTCCGAAGTGTGCTCCAAGGTGCGCACGATGGCGTGCACCTCTGGTGCGCACGATTCGGAGCTCGGTTTGACCGGGGTGCGCACACCTTGGCTGGGTTGCGCACCTTTTGTGCGCTCCAAGGTGCGCACGAAGTCGGAGCTCGGTTTGCCCCGGGTGCGCACCTTCGCCAGGGTGCGCACCTTGATGCGCACGCCTTGGCTGGGCTGCGCACCTTGGTGGGCGCCATGGTGCGCACCTTTCGTGCGCTCCAAGGTGCGCACGAAGTCGGAGCTCGGTTTGCCCCGGGTGCGCACCTTGGTGGGCGCCATGGTGCACTCCGAGGTGCCCAAGATTGGTGCGCACCAAGGAGCGCTCCGAAGTGCGCTCCAAGGTGCGCGCGAAGTCGAAAGTTGGGTTAATTGTCCGGTTTGCCTCGGGTGCGCACCTTGCGTGCACCTTCGCCAGGGTGGGCGCCTTGGTGCGCACACCTTGGCTGGGCTGCGCACACCTTGGCACCCGCGTTTCCTTCATTTTAAATTTTTTTTTTTTACAATCTCTCAAGTGGGAAATTCTATAATCTCAACTTTTTTTGCCTTTTCAGGAAACTTTTGAATGGAGCGCATCATTGGTGCGCTCCGAAGTGTGCTCCAAAGCTCTCTCCAGCTGCGTGCACCTGCCCCGGCCGCGCACCCGGCCCCGCCCAGCTTCGCTCACCTGTCCCGGGCGTCTGGTGCGGAACCTTAGAGTAAGAAACATCACCGTGCACCTTGGCCAACGTGCGCGACTCGACCGAGCGCGCACTGGCCGAGGTGCACACCGATTTCACCTGGGTGCGCGCGCAGCACCTCGGGCGCACCGGGGTGCGCGCACAACGCCCGGGTTGCACCGTGGCCTGTGTGCTCGGGGCGCCTCGGGTGCGCGCTCGGTGTCGCCCCCGCGCGCGCGGTAGTGCGGGCAGCGCACCCCGGCCCGGCCCGGCCCCGACGAGAACGCAAACGGGCAAAAGGTTTATTCAAATAGCATTGCGACGCCCGGCGAAAAACTAAAAAAGGGTGCAACACCGGGACTTCCCGGGAGGTCACCCATCCCAGTACTACTCCGGCCCAAGCGCGCTTAACTGCGGAGTTCTGATGGGATCCGGTGCACTAACGCTGGTATGATCGCACCCGTTATGAGCTTGTCGCAGTGTGTACTTAGCAAACCGCGACCCACGTGCGAATCCACCCCGGCCACCCACCCCCGTCGAGGTGCACACCCTCCCTCGCGAAGTGCGCCCCGTTCGCCAAGTGTGAGCCCTGCCCGGGTGCGCGCACCTTGCTAGGGCGTCGGGTGTGCACCCGGCCCGGCCTACGTGCGTGCACCTGGAGGGGGCGTCGTGTGCGTGCAGTGTCCCGTCTGCAACGCGGTGCCCACACACCACCTCGGGCGCAACGACCTGCGCTCACATGTGGGCCGAGTGCACCTTGGTGCATGTTCGGGGCGCCTCGGGTGCACGCTCGATCTTGCCCCGGTGCACCAAGGCGCTCGGTTTGCCCCGGGTGCGCACTTGGTGCAAGGTGGGCACCCAAAATAGGGATCAAGCACCAAAACACAAGTTTCGGGATGCAAAATGGGACCCAAGGACCACAAATGCGTTCCAAGACCCATGATGGGTCCACGAGAACAAAAATGTGTTCCGAGACTTAATAAACAAATATTGGGTTTTAGGAGAAGAAACATGCTCTGATGCCCAAAACGAGAATCGACCCCGAAAAGGCCACAGGCCAAAAGTGGGATGCGAGACAAAAAAAAATGGGACCCGAGGACCAAAATTGGGTTCCCAGGTCGAAGACAGGGCAACCGGACAAGAAACGACCTCTAAGGCTCGAAATGAGTCCCGACGACTAAAACTTGACAAGAAGCACCCATCAGGCACCCAACTCGACACCCATGGGATGCCGACCCACCCGGGCTTCCACCTAGCACACCTTGGCACCCACCCACCCTCGCACCCAACCTCGCACCCAACTTAGCACCTTTGAACCCACATTGGCACTCACCCTGACCCTGGCACCTTGGAACCCACATTGGCACTCACCTTGACCCTGGCACCCACCTTTGCACTCACCTTGGGACCCACCCTGGCTCCCACCTCGGCACCCACCCAGACACCCACCTTGGTTCCTTGGCACCCACCTTGGATCCTTGGCACCCACCCCGACACCCACCTTGGCACGCAACTTGGCTACTTGCCACCCACCTTGGCTCCTTGACGCCCACCCCGACAACCACCCCGTGACCTACCCTGGCTAGGGTTGGTGCACACCCACCCTGGTGCCCACCTTGGCACCCACCCTATGACCCACCTTGGCACGCACCTTAGTACCCACCCCGTTACCCACCCTAGGACCCACCCCGTGACCCACCTTGGCCAGGGTGGGTGCCTTGGTGCGCACAACTTGCCTGGGCTGCACACCAGGGCGGGCTCAAGATGGCACCCGCGTTCCGTTTTTTTCACTATCTTTCAAAACGGAAATTTTAAAATCTCATTTTTTTCTTTTTTTTGCCTTTTCTGGAAATTAGTGAAGGCAGCGCATCAAAGGTGCGCAATGCTGGTGCGAACCCGGGAGCGCTCCGATGTGTGCTCCAAGGTGCGGCGTGCACGAAGTCCGAGCCCGGTTTGCCCCGGGTGCGCACCTCGCGTGCACCTTCGCCGGGGTGAGCACCTTGGCTGGGTTGCGCGCCCTGGTGCGTACCAAGGAGCGCTCTGAAGTGTGCTCCAAGGTGCGGCGTGCACGAAGTCGGAGCCCGGTTTGCCCCGGGTGTGCACCTCGGGTGCGCACCTCGCGTGCACCTTCGCTGCGGTGGGCACCTTGGCTGGGTTGCGCGCCTTGGTGGGCACCATGCAGTGCACGAAGTCGGAGCCCGGTTTGCCCCGGGCGCGCACCTCCGCCAGGGTGGGCACCTTGGTGCGCACAACTTGCCTGGGCTGCGCATCAGGAAGGGCTCAAGATGGCACCCGCGTTCCGTTTTTTTCACTATCTTTCAGAACGGAAATTTTAAAATATCGTTTTTTTTTGCCTTTTCTGGAAATTAGTGAAGGCAGCGCATCAAAGGTGCGCAACGCTGGTGCGAACCTGGGAGCGCTCCGATGTGTGCTCCAAGGTGCGGCGTGCACGAAGTCGGAGCCCGGTTTGCCTCGGGTGCGCCCTGGTGGGCACCATGGTGCGCACCAAGGAGCGCTCCGAAGTGTGCTCCAAGGTGCGGCCTGCACGAAGTCGGAGCCCGGTTTGCCCCGGGTGTGCACCTCGGGTGGGCACCTTGGTGCGCATGCCTTGCCTGGGCTGCGCACCAGGGCGGGCTCAAGATGGCACCCGCGTTCCTTTTTTTTCACTATCTTTCAAAACGGAAATTTTAAAATCTCATTTTTTTTTGCCTTTTTCTGGAAATTAGTGAAGGCAGCGCATCAAAGGTGCGCACCTCGCTGCCCACCACGGTGCGCAACGCCGGTGGGCACCCGGGAGTGCTTCGAAGTGTGCTCCAAGGTGCTGCGTGCACGTTGTCGGAGCCCGGTTTGCCCCGGGTGCGCACCTCGCGTGCACCTTCGTCGGGGTGGGCACCTTGGCTTGGTTTGCCCCGGCTGCGCTCCGAAGCGGGGTTATTGGAGCGCCGCCTCTTTTTTTGTCGGAGCGTTTGGTGGGGTTTCTCGCATTGGCTCTTCCGAGGCCCGGTTGCCACCCTGGCGCGCACGAAGTCGGAAGTAGGGTTAATTGCCCGGGTGCGCACCTTTGCCAGGGTGGCACCTTACCTGGGCTGCGCACCAGGGCGGGCTCAAGATGGCACGCGCGTTCCGTTTTTTTCACTATCTTTCAAAACGGAAATTTTAAAATCTCCTTTTTTTTTTGCCTTTTCTGGAAATTAGTGAAGGCAGCGCATCAAAGGTGCGCACCTCGCTGCCCACCTTGGTGTGCTCTGAGGTGCGCACCCGGGAGCGCTACGAAGTGTGCTCCAAGGTGCGGCGTGCACGTTGTCGGAGCCCGGTTTGCCCCGGGTGCGCACCTCGCCTGCACCTTGGCCGGGGTGGGCACCTTGGCTGGGTTTGCCCAGGGTGCGCTCCGAAGCGGGGTTACTGGAGCGCCCCCTCTTTTTTTGTCAGAGAGTTTGGTGGGGTTTCTCGCATTGGCTCTTCCCAGGCCCGGTTGTTGGGTGCGCTCCCACCCTGGCGCGCGCGAAGTTGGAAGTTGGGTTAATTGCCCGGGCGCGCACCTTCGCCAGGGTGGGCACCTTGGTGCGCAAACCTTGGCTGGGCTGCGCACCAGGGCGGGCTCAAGATGGCACCAGCATTCCCTTTTTCTCACTATCTTTCAAAACGGAAATTTTAAAATCTCGTTTTTTTTTTGCCTTTTATGGAAATTAGTGAAGGCATCGCATCAAAGGTGCGCACCTCGCTGCCCACCTTGGTGTGCTCCGAGGTGCCCACCACGGTGCGCAACGCCGGTGCGAACCCGGGAGCGCCCCGATGTGTGCTCCAAGGTGCGGCGTGCACGAAGTCGGACCCCGGTTTGCCCCGGGTGCGCACCTCGCGTGCACCTTGGTGCGCACACCTTGGCTGGGTTGCGCGGCCTGGTGGGCACCATGGTGCGCACCAAGGAGCGCTCCGAAGTGTGCTCCAAGGTGCGGCGTGCACGAAGTCGGAGCCCGGTTTGCCCCGGGTGCGCACCTTCGCCGCGGTGGGCACCATGGCGTGCACGAAGTCGGAGCCCGGTTTGCCCCGGGTGCGCACCTCGCGTGCACCTTCGCCGGGGTGGGCACCTCGGCTGGGTTGCGCGCCCTGGTGCGCACCAAGGAGCGCTCTGAAGTGTGCTCCAAGGTGCGGCGTGCACGAAGTCGGAGCCCGGTTTGCCCCGGGTGTGCACCTCGCGTGCACCTTCGCTGCGGTGGGCACCTTGGCTGGGTTGCGCGCCTTGGTGGGCACCATGCAGTGCACGAAGTCGGAGCCCGGTTTGCCCCGGGCGCGCACCTCCGCCAGGGTGGGCACCTTGGTGCGCACAACTTGCCTGGGCTGCGCACCAGGAAGGGCTCAAGATGGCACCCGCGTTCCGTTTTTTTCACTATCTTTCAGAACGGAAATTTTAAAATATCGTTTTTTTTTGCCTTTTCTGGAAATTAGTGAAGGCAGCGCATCAAAGGTGCGCAACGCTGGTGCGAACCTGGGAGCGCTCCGATGTGTGCTCCAAGGTGCGGCGTGCACGAAGTCGGACCCCGGTTTGCCCCGGGTGCGCACCTCGCGTGCACCTTGGTGCGCACACCTTGGCTGGGTTGCGCGCCCTGGTGGGCACCATGGTGCGCACCAAGGAGCGCTCCGAAGTGTGCTCCAAGGTGCGGCGTGCACGAAGTCGGAGCCCGGTTTGCCCCGGGTGCGCACCTCGCGTGCACCTTCGCCGCGGTGGGCACCATGGCGTGCACGAAGTCGGAGCCCGGTTTGCCCCGGGTGCGCACCTCGCGTGCACCTTCGCCGGGGTGGGCACCTTAGTGTGCAGACCTTGGCTGGGTTGCGCGCCCTGGTGGGCACCATGGTGCGCACCAAGGAGCGCTCCGAAGTGTGCTCCAAGGTGCGGCCTGCACGAAGTCGGAGCCCGGTTTGCCCCGGGTGTGCACCTCGGGTGGGCACCTTGGTGCGCATGCCTTGCCTGGGCTGCGCACCAGGGCGGGCTCAAGATGGCACCCGCGTTCCTTTTTTTTCACTATCTTTCAAAACGGAAATTTTAAAATCTCATTTTTTTTTGCCTTTTTCTGGAAATTAGTGAAGGCAGCGCATCAAAGGTGCGCACCTCGCTGCCCACCACGGTGCGCAACGCCGGTGGGCACCCGGGAGTGCTTCGAAGTGTGCTCCAAGGTGCTGCGTGCACGTTGTCGGAGCCCGGTTTGCCCCGGGTGCGCACCTCGCGTGCACCTTCGTCGGGGTGGGCACCTTGGCTGGGTTTGCCCCGGCTGCGCTCCGAAGCGGGGTTATTGGAGCGCCGCCTCTTTTTTTGTCGGAGCGTTTGGTGGGGTTTCTCGCATTGGCTCTTCCGAGGCCCGGTTGCCACCCTGGCGCGCACGAAGTCGGAAGTAGGGTTAATTGCCCGGGTGCGCACCTTTGCCAGGGTGGGCACCTTACCTGGGCTGCGCACCAGGGCGGGCTCAAGATGGCACGCGCGTTCCGTTTTTTTCACTATCTTTCAAAACGGAAATTTTAAAATCTCCTTTTTTTTTTGCCTTTTCTGGAAATTAGTGAAGGCAGCGCATCAAAGGTGCGCACCTCGCTGCCCACCTTGGTGTGCTCTGAGGTGCGCACCCGGGAGCGCTACGAAGTGTGCTCCAAGGTGCGGCGTGCACGTTGTCGGAGCCCGGTTTGCCCCGGGTGCGCACCTCGCCTGCACCTTGGCCGGGGTGGGCACCTTGGCTGGGTTTGCCCAGGGTGCGCTCCGAAGCGGGGTTACTGGAGCGCCCCCTCTTTTTTTGTCAGAGCGTTTGGTGGGGTTTCTCGCATTGGCTCTTCCCAGGCCCGGTTGTTGGGTGCGCTCCCACCCTGGCGCGCGCGAAGTTGGAAGTTGGGTTAATTGCCCGGGCGCGCACCTTCGCCAGGGTGGGCACCTTGGTGCGCACACCTTGGCTGGGCTGCGCACCAGGGCGGGCTCAAGATGGCACCAGCATTCCCTTTTTCTCACTATCTTTCAAAACGGAAATTTTAAAATCTCGTTTTTTTTTTGCCTTTTATGGAAATTAGTGAAGGCATCGCATCAAAGGTGCGCACCTCGCTGCCCACCTTGGTGTGCTCCGAGGTGCCCACCACGGTGCGCAACGCCGGTGCGAACCCGGGAGCGCCCCGATGTGTGCTCCAAGGTGCGGCGTGCACGAAGTCGGACCCCGGTTTGCCCCGGGTGCGCACCTCGCGTGCACCTTGGTGCGCACACCTTGGCTGGGTTGCGCGGCCTGGTGGGCACCATGGTGCGCACCAAGGAGCGCTCCGAAGTGTGCTCCAAGGTGCGGCGTGCACGAAGTCGGAGCCCGGTTTGCCCCGGGTACGCACCTCGCGTGCACCTTCGCCGGGGTGGGCACCTCGGCTGGGTTGCGCGCCCTGGTGCGCACCAAGGAGCGCTCCGAAGTGTGCTCCAAGGTGCGGCGTGCACGAAGTCGGAGCCCGGTTTGCCCCGGGTGCGCACCTTCGCCGCGGTGCGCACCATGGCGTGCACGAAGTCGGAGCCCGGTTTGCCCCGGGTGCGCACCTCGCGTGCACCTTCGGCGGGGTTGCGCGCCCTGGTGGGCACCATGGTGCGCACCAAGGAGCGCTCCGAAGTGTGCTCCAAGGTGCGGCGTGCACGAAGTCGGAGCCCGGTTTGCCCCGGGTGCGCACCTCGCGTGCACCTTCGGCGGGGTTGCGCGCCCTGGTGGGCACCATGGTGCGCACCAAGGAGCGCTCCGAAGTGTGCTCCAAGGTGCGGCGTGCACGAAGTCGGAGCCCGGTTTGCCCCGGGTGCGCACCTCGCGTGCACCTTCGCCGCGGTGGGCACCATGGCGTGCACGAAGTCGGAGCCCGGTTTGCCCCGGGTGCGCACCTCGCGTGCACCTTCGCCGGGGTGGGCACCTCGGCTGGGTTGCGCGCCCTGGTGCGCACCAAGGAGCGCTCCGAAGTGTGCTCCAAGGTGCGGCGTGCACGAAGTCGGAGCCCGGTTTGCCCCGGGTGCGCACCTCGCGTGCACCTTCGCCAGGGTGGGCACCTCGGTGCGCACACCTTCTCAATGTTTTCTTGCCTTTTCTGGAAATTGGTGAAGGCAGCGCATCAAAGGTGCGCACCTCGGTGTGCTCCGAGGTGCGAACCCGAGAGCGCTCCGAGGTGCCCACGAAGTCGAAAGTCGGGTTAATTGCATTGTTTTCCCCGGGTGCGCTCCGAGGTGCGCAACATCGGCGCGCACCAAGGAGGGCTCCGAAGTGTGCTCCAAGGTGCGCACGATGGCGTGCACCTCTGGTGCGCACGATTCGGAGCTCGGTTTGACCGGGGTGCGCACACCTTGGCTGGGTTGCGCACCTTTTGTGCGCTCCAAGGTGCGCACGAAGTCGGAGCTCGGTTTGCCCCGGGTGCGCACCTTCGCCAGGGTGCGCACCTTGATGCGCACGCCTTGGCTGGGCTGCGCACCTTGGTGGGCGCCATGGTGCGCACCTTTCGTGCGCTCCAAGGTGCGCACGAAGTCGGAGCTCGGTTTGCCCCGGGTGCGCACCTTGGTGGGCGCCATGGTGCACTCCGAGGTGCCCAAGATTGGTGCGCACCAAGGAGCGCTCCGAAGTGCGCTCCAAGGTGCGCGCGAAGTCGAAAGTTGGGTTAATTGTCCGGTTTGCCTCGGGTGCGCACCTTGCGTGCACCTTCGCCAGGGTGGGCGCCTTGGTGCGCACACCTTGGCTGGGCTGCGCACACCTTGGCACCCGCGTTTCCTTCATTTTAAATTTTTTTTTTTTACAATCTCTCAAGTGGGAAATTCTATAATCTCAACTTTTTTTGCCTTTTCAGGAAACTTTTGAATGGAGCGCATCATTGGTGCGCTCCGAAGTGTGCTCCAAAGCTCTCTCCAGCTGCGTGCACCTGCCCCGGCCGCGCACCCGGCCCCGCCCAGCTTCGCTCACCTGTCCCGGGCGTCTGGTGCGGAACCTTAGAGTAAGAAACATCACCGTGCACCTTGGCCAACGTGCGCGACTCGACCGAGCGCGCACTGGCCGAGGTGCACACCGATTTCACCTGGGTGCGCGCGCAGCACCTCGGGCGCACCGGGGTGCGCGCACAACGCCCGGGTTGCACCGTGGCCTGTGTGCTCGGGGCGCCTCGGGTGCGCGCTCGGTGTCGCCCCCGCGCGCGCGGTAGTGCGGGCAGCGCACCCCGGCCCGGCCCGGCCCCGACGAGAACGCAAACGGGCAAAAGGTTTATTCAAATAGCATTGCGACGCCCGGCGAAAAACTAAAAAAGGGTGCAACACCGGGACTTCCCGGGAGGTCACCCATCCCAGTACTACTCCGGCCCAAGCGCGCTTAACTGCGGAGTTCTGATGGGATCCGGTGCACTAACGCTGGTATGATCGCACCCGTTATGAGCTTGTCGCAGTGTGTACTTAGCAAACCGCGACCCACGTGCGAATCCACCCCGGCCACCCACCCCCGTCGAGGTGCACACCCTCCCTCGCGAAGTGCGCCCCGTTCGCCAAGTGTGAGCCCTGCCCGGGTGCGCGCACCTTGCTAGGGCGTCGGGTGTGCACCCGGCCCGGCCTACGTGCGTGCACCTGGAGGGGGCGTCGTGTGCGTGCAGTGTCCCGTCTGCAACGCGGTGCCCACACACCACCTCGGGCGCAACGACCTGCGCTCACATGTGGGCCGAGTGCACCTTGGTGCATGTTCGGGGCGCCTCGGGTGCACGCTCGATCTTGCCCCGGTGCACCAAGGCGCTCGGTTTGCCCCGGGTGCGCACTTGGTGCAAGGTGGGCACCCAAAATAGGGATCAAGCACCAAAACACAAGTTTCGGGATGCAAAATGGGACCCAAGGACCACAAATGCGTTCCAAGACCCATGATGGGTCCACGAGAACAAAAATGTGTTCCGAGACTTAATAAACAAATATTGGGTTTTAGGAGAAGAAACATGCTCTGATGCCCAAAACGAGAATCGACCCCGAAAAGGCCACAGGCCAAAAGTGGGATGCGAGACAAAAAAAAATGGGACCCGAGGACCAAAATTGGGTTCCCAGGTCGAAGACAGGGCAACCGGACAAGAAACGACCTCTAAGGCTCGAAATGAGTCCCGACGACTAAAACTTGACAAGAAGCACCCATCAGGCACCCAACTCGACACCCATGGGATGCCGACCCACCCGGGCTTCCACCTAGCACACCTTGGCACCCACCCACCCTCGCACCCAACCTCGCACCCAACTTAGCACCTTTGAACCCACATTGGCACTCACCCTGACCCTGGCACCTTGGAACCCACATTGGCACTCACCTTGACCCTGGCACCCACCTTTGCACTCACCTTGGGACCCACCCTGGCTCCCACCTCGGCACCCACCCAGACACCCACCTTGGTTCCTTGGCACCCACCTTGGATCCTTGGCACCCACCCCGACACCCACCTTGGCACGCAACTTGGCTACTTGCCACCCACCTTGGCTCCTTGACGCCCACCCCGACAACCACCCCGTGACCTACCCTGGCTAGGGTTGGTGCACACCCACCCTGGTGCCCACCTTGGCACCCACCCTATGACCCACCTTGGCACGCACCTTAGTACCCACCCCGTTACCCACCCTAGGACCCACCCCGTGACCCACCTTGGCCAGGGTGGGTGCCTTGGTGCGCACAACTTGCCTGGGCTGCACACCAGGGCGGGCTCAAGATGGCACCCGCGTTCCGTTTTTTTCACTATCTTTCAAAACGGAAATTTTAAAATCTCATTTTTTTCTTTTTTTTGCCTTTTCTGGAAATTAGTGAAGGCAGCGCATCAAAGGTGCGCAATGCTGGTGCGAACCCGGGAGCGCTCCGATGTGTGCTCCAAGGTGCGGCGTGCACGAAGTCCGAGCCCGGTTTGCCCCGGGTGCGCACCTCGCGTGCACCTTCGCCGGGGTGAGCACCTTGGCTGGGTTGCGCGCCCTGGTGCGTACCAAGGAGCGCTCTGAAGTGTGCTCCAAGGTGCGGCGTGCACGAAGTCGGAGCCCGGTTTGCCCCGGGTGTGCACCTCGGGTGCGCACCTCGCGTGCACCTTCGCTGCGGTGGGCACCTTGGCTGGGTTGCGCGCCTTGGTGGGCACCATGCAGTGCACGAAGTCGGAGCCCGGTTTGCCCCGGGCGCGCACCTCCGCCAGGGTGGGCACCTTGGTGCGCACAACTTGCCTGGGCTGCGCATCAGGAAGGGCTCAAGATGGCACCCGCGTTCCGTTTTTTTCACTATCTTTCAGAACGGAAATTTTAAAATATCGTTTTTTTTTGCCTTTTCTGGAAATTAGTGAAGGCAGCGCATCAAAGGTGCGCAACGCTGGTGCGAACCTGGGAGCGCTCCGATGTGTGCTCCAAGGTGCGGCGTGCACGAAGTCGGAGCCCGGTTTGCCTCGGGTGCGCCCTGGTGGGCACCATGGTGCGCACCAAGGAGCGCTCCGAAGTGTGCTCCAAGGTGCGGCCTGCACGAAGTCGGAGCCCGGTTTGCCCCGGGTGTGCACCTCGGGTGGGCACCTTGGTGCGCATGCCTTGCCTGGGCTGCGCACCAGGGCGGGCTCAAGATGGCACCCGCGTTCCTTTTTTTTCACTATCTTTCAAAACGGAAATTTTAAAATCTCATTTTTTTTTGCCTTTTTCTGGAAATTAGTGAAGGCAGCGCATCAAAGGTGCGCACCTCGCTGCCCACCACGGTGCGCAACGCCGGTGGGCACCCGGGAGTGCTTCGAAGTGTGCTCCAAGGTGCTGCGTGCACGTTGTCGGAGCCCGGTTTGCCCCGGGTGCGCACCTCGCGTGCACCTTCGTCGGGGTGGGCACCTTGGCTTGGTTTGCCCCGGCTGCGCTCCGAAGCGGGGTTATTGGAGCGCCGCCTCTTTTTTTGTCGGAGCGTTTGGTGGGGTTTCTCGCATTGGCTCTTCCGAGGCCCGGTTGCCACCCTGGCGCGCACGAAGTCGGAAGTAGGGTTAATTGCCCGGGTGCGCACCTTTGCCAGGGTGGCACCTTACCTGGGCTGCGCACCAGGGCGGGCTCAAGATGGCACGCGCGTTCCGTTTTTTTCACTATCTTTCAAAACGGAAATTTTAAAATCTCCTTTTTTTTTTGCCTTTTCTGGAAATTAGTGAAGGCAGCGCATCAAAGGTGCGCACCTCGCTGCCCACCTTGGTGTGCTCTGAGGTGCGCACCCGGGAGCGCTACGAAGTGTGCTCCAAGGTGCGGCGTGCACGTTGTCGGAGCCCGGTTTGCCCCGGGTGCGCACCTCGCCTGCACCTTGGCCGGGGTGGGCACCTTGGCTGGGTTTGCCCAGGGTGCGCTCCGAAGCGGGGTTACTGGAGCGCCCCCTCTTTTTTTGTCAGAGAGTTTGGTGGGGTTTCTCGCATTGGCTCTTCCCAGGCCCGGTTGTTGGGTGCGCTCCCACCCTGGCGCGCGCGAAGTTGGAAGTTGGGTTAATTGCCCGGGCGCGCACCTTCGCCAGGGTGGGCACCTTGGTGCGCAAACCTTGGCTGGGCTGCGCACCAGGGCGGGCTCAAGATGGCACCAGCATTCCCTTTTTCTCACTATCTTTCAAAACGGAAATTTTAAAATCTCGTTTTTTTTTTGCCTTTTATGGAAATTAGTGAAGGCATCGCATCAAAGGTGCGCACCTCGCTGCCCACCTTGGTGTGCTCCGAGGTGCCCACCACGGTGCGCAACGCCGGTGCGAACCCGGGAGCGCCCCGATGTGTGCTCCAAGGTGCGGCGTGCACGAAGTCGGACCCCGGTTTGCCCCGGGTGCGCACCTCGCGTGCACCTTGGTGCGCACACCTTGGCTGGGTTGCGCGGCCTGGTGGGCACCATGGTGCGCACCAAGGAGCGCTCCGAAGTGTGCTCCAAGGTGCGGCGTGCACGAAGTCGGAGCCCGGTTTGCCCCGGGTGCGCACCTTCGCCGCGGTGGGCACCATGGCGTGCACGAAGTCGGAGCCCGGTTTGCCCCGGGTGCGCACCTCGCGTGCACCTTCGCCGGGGTGGGCACCTCGGCTGGGTTGCGCGCCCTGGTGCGCACCAAGGAGCGCTCTGAAGTGTGCTCCAAGGTGCGGCGTGCACGAAGTCGGAGCCCGGTTTGCCCCGGGTGTGCACCTCGCGTGCACCTTCGCTGCGGTGGGCACCTTGGCTGGGTTGCGCGCCTTGGTGGGCACCATGCAGTGCACGAAGTCGGAGCCCGGTTTGCCCCGGGCGCGCACCTCCGCCAGGGTGGGCACCTTGGTGCGCACAACTTGCCTGGGCTGCGCACCAGGAAGGGCTCAAGATGGCACCCGCGTTCCGTTTTTTTCACTATCTTTCAGAACGGAAATTTTAAAATATCGTTTTTTTTTGCCTTTTCTGGAAATTAGTGAAGGCAGCGCATCAAAGGTGCGCAACGCTGGTGCGAACCTGGGAGCGCTCCGATGTGTGCTCCAAGGTGCGGCGTGCACGAAGTCGGACCCCGGTTTGCCCCGGGTGCGCACCTCGCGTGCACCTTGGTGCGCACACCTTGGCTGGGTTGCGCGCCCTGGTGGGCACCATGGTGCGCACCAAGGAGCGCTCCGAAGTGTGCTCCAAGGTGCGGCGTGCACGAAGTCGGAGCCCGGTTTGCCCCGGGTGCGCACCTCGCGTGCACCTTCGCCGCGGTGGGCACCATGGCGTGCACGAAGTCGGAGCCCGGTTTGCCCCGGGTGCGCACCTCGCGTGCACCTTCGCCGGGGTGGGCACCTTAGTGTGCAGACCTTGGCTGGGTTGCGCGCCCTGGTGGGCACCATGGTGCGCACCAAGGAGCGCTCCGAAGTGTGCTCCAAGGTGCGGCCTGCACGAAGTCGGAGCCCGGTTTGCCCCGGGTGTGCACCTCGGGTGGGCACCTTGGTGCGCATGCCTTGCCTGGGCTGCGCACCAGGGCGGGCTCAAGATGGCACCCGCGTTCCTTTTTTTTCACTATCTTTCAAAACGGAAATTTTAAAATCTCATTTTTTTTTGCCTTTTTCTGGAAATTAGTGAAGGCAGCGCATCAAAGGTGCGCACCTCGCTGCCCACCACGGTGCGCAACGCCGGTGGGCACCCGGGAGTGCTTCGAAGTGTGCTCCAAGGTGCTGCGTGCACGTTGTCGGAGCCCGGTTTGCCCCGGGTGCGCACCTCGCGTGCACCTTCGTCGGGGTGGGCACCTTGGCTGGGTTTGCCCCGGCTGCGCTCCGAAGCGGGGTTATTGGAGCGCCGCCTCTTTTTTTGTCGGAGCGTTTGGTGGGGTTTCTCGCATTGGCTCTTCCGAGGCCCGGTTGCCACCCTGGCGCGCACGAAGTCGGAAGTAGGGTTAATTGCCCGGGTGCGCACCTTTGCCAGGGTGGGCACCTTACCTGGGCTGCGCACCAGGGCGGGCTCAAGATGGCACGCGCGTTCCGTTTTTTTCACTATCTTTCAAAACGGAAATTTTAAAATCTCCTTTTTTTTTTGCCTTTTCTGGAAATTAGTGAAGGCAGCGCATCAAAGGTGCGCACCTCGCTGCCCACCTTGGTGTGCTCTGAGGTGCGCACCCGGGAGCGCTACGAAGTGTGCTCCAAGGTGCGGCGTGCACGTTGTCGGAGCCCGGTTTGCCCCGGGTGCGCACCTCGCCTGCACCTTGGCCGGGGTGGGCACCTTGGCTGGGTTTGCCCAGGGTGCGCTCCGAAGCGGGGTTACTGGAGCGCCCCCTCTTTTTTTGTCAGAGCGTTTGGTGGGGTTTCTCGCATTGGCTCTTCCCAGGCCCGGTTGTTGGGTGCGCTCCCACCCTGGCGCGCGCGAAGTTGGAAGTTGGGTTAATTGCCCGGGCGCGCACCTTCGCCAGGGTGGGCACCTTGGTGCGCACACCTTGGCTGGGCTGCGCACCAGGGCGGGCTCAAGATGGCACCAGCATTCCCTTTTTCTCACTATCTTTCAAAACGGAAATTTTAAAATCTCGTTTTTTTTTTGCCTTTTATGGAAATTAGTGAAGGCATCGCATCAAAGGTGCGCACCTCGCTGCCCACCTTGGTGTGCTCCGAGGTGCCCACCACGGTGCGCAACGCCGGTGCGAACCCGGGAGCGCCCCGATGTGTGCTCCAAGGTGCGGCGTGCACGAAGTCGGACCCCGGTTTGCCCCGGGTGCGCACCTCGCGTGCACCTTGGTGCGCACACCTTGGCTGGGTTGCGCGGCCTGGTGGGCACCATGGTGCGCACCAAGGAGCGCTCCGAAGTGTGCTCCAAGGTGCGGCGTGCACGAAGTCGGAGCCCGGTTTGCCCCGGGTACGCACCTCGCGTGCACCTTCGCCGGGGTGGGCACCTCGGCTGGGTTGCGCGCCCTGGTGCGCACCAAGGAGCGCTCCGAAGTGTGCTCCAAGGTGCGGCGTGCACGAAGTCGGAGCCCGGTTTGCCCCGGGTGCGCACCTTCGCCGCGGTGCGCACCATGGCGTGCACGAAGTCGGAGCCCGGTTTGCCCCGGGTGCGCACCTCGCGTGCACCTTCGGCGGGGTTGCGCGCCCTGGTGGGCACCATGGTGCGCACCAAGGAG
>NW_026729020.1:115000-276762 GCF_030272615.1 Cryptomeria japonica | reverse complement strand
TCAAAATACTAAATCTAACTATGACTTTTTTGATGTGCATGTCAGACACTATTTTATGTTTTTCAGAAAAAATCAGGGTCTGTTTTTCGTGCACGGAGGATTTGACCCCCTTAATCTTATCCAATTTTGGAAAAGTTTAGTAGTTTGGAAACTAGATTCAGGGTACTACAGTATTTATTCTTTTATTATCTTCATATCTTGAGTGGATGACTTTCAAATTTTACCTCCAAGTTCAGGTTCACCTGATTTTAGAAAAAAAGTGTCCACTTATACCCCCCATTTTGACCATCTTTGTGCAGTTACCCATATTATTATATTATATATTATGAATTATATATAATATATAATAGAATATAATAATATATTATATAATACGTATTATATAATATAAAATATTATATTATATATTATGTATTATATAATATATAATATAATATAATCATATAATAATATATTATATAATATATAATTTATTTTTTAATTTAAAATTATCTATAAAAATTGGATATCTGATTTGCCCAGTTGTTTACCATGCCAAGGTTTACTGGCACCTAGGCCAAGCAAAAAAGTCAACACAAATTTTTGCATTTTTAGGCGAGTGGAAAAGGCTATTTTTTTCACATCGCCACTTTTTGCCCCCCCATGATCCTGCACTAACTCCAAAACATCGAAGTTCCTGCCATTAGTGTGGTTAGTTTAGGGTAGATAAAATTGAAGATAAAGGTAGAGGGGGAAGAGGAAAGTAGAGATATGTGGATGGAGATGGAGATAGAGAATAAGAGAGAGATATGGATAGAAAGATATGTAGGAGATAAATATATATAGGGGGAGAGACAGAGAGAGAAATATAAAGATAGAGGTAGGAAGTGTTGTATAAAGAGAGGTAGAGATATACTCATAGAAGAGTTGGAGAGACAATAAGATAGATCTATAAATGGATAAATTGAAGAAGAAATATGGAGAGATAGAGATAGAGAGGAAAATAGAACAATTTAAATATTATAAAATTGAACATAAACATAATCAAATTAATTTTAAAAAAATAAAAAATTATATTACAAATAAAATATTTATTAAAAAACTATATTAAAATTATTAAAGCTAGAAGTTTAACTTTTATATTTAAGAATACAAGTAAATCAAACTTAAAATAAGTCTTATATTCTAATATTTTTATTTAAATAAAAGTTAAAATATTAATATTTTGTGGTGTAAATAAATAAATTTAATATAAACATTATATATATATAGATAACTTTTACATAAACATTATAGAAAAAATATTAATTTATATATAAATATAAAATAATTGCGTTTTAGATTTTAATGAAAAAATGAATCTAACTAGTTTGAACTTATAAACATTACAAAATGTGTACTAATAAGTTTCTATCATAAAAATAGAAAGTAGGGACATAATATTACTTTTACACATGGATAACATATAAAAAATGGCATTTGACCATTTATATAAAATGATGAAATTATGAACCAAATTTAACACTAAAATATAAATTTAAATAATATTTAATATGCATCAAAATAAATAAATAAAATAAAATCATCATAAAAAGGAACTTTTGGCCTTAGCCCTCTAGAATTCCGAAAAAAATGTGAGAGAGATCCGTTCACTATAATGGCAATGGACATAGAGGATATAAGTTGCTCCACCAGCTAAAGAGCTCTAACACTGAAACCAATTGCCTTCATGATTTTAAGAAAGAAATTGCATTCAACTCTAGTAGAAGCTTTAGATATATCTATCTTGAAAAAGAAACCTTTTGTCTTAGATTCCACGCGATAATGGACATTCTCATTGATAGTTACAATAGAGTCCAAAATCTGCCTTCTAGGAACAAAACCATTCTGCTAGGGGGAGATCAAAGAAGGTAGGACTAACACCATTCTTGAAGTCAAAACCTTTGAAATGATTTTGTAGAAGGAATTGCAAAGGTTAATAGGCCTAAATGCTTCGAAGTCTGTGTCCCCAGAGAATTTGGGAATAAGGGCCAAACAAGTGGCATTCAACTCCTTGAGAAGGCACCTTGAGCCAAAAAATTCTTTAACAACATTTCCAACATCCTCAACAACATTATCCCAAAAAAACTGAAAAAATAACATTGGAAACCCATCTGGACCCGTTACCTTCAAACGAAAAGACAACTTTCTTGACTTCTTCCCTAGAAGGAATAACAATAAGCATCTTGTTATCTTCTTCCCTAATAAGTTTAGGGATGACATATAAGAGGACATCTTGCATATTGTGATTCACTCTCTCATTCATGGAGAGAAGATTACTAAAAAAGATAAAAACTTGTCTTCTTATATCTTCATCTTTTTCATAGCAGCGACCATTATGCTCAATGGAGGAAATTTTGTTAGCAGCTCTATGTTTAAGAGCAGACATATGAAAATCATTTGCTCATTCATTGCTCCTTTGTGGCCTCTATTTGGATCAAAATCCTCTCTATTTGGAACATATCCTGGGTCTTTCCTGCCTCTTTAGAGGACCTTTTTATTCAATGGATGCCTCCCTCTTTGAATCCATCTATACGTAGGTTATGGTCTTTTATTCTTCCTTATGTTTCTTGGGGTGTTTGGAAGGAGCTAAAAAATAATCATTTTCAAGGATAGAGAGAGACGCCTAAGAACATTGTTTTTGAGAAAAATTTTAGGCTTATTTTAGAAAATTACAATAATATCACCAGTATTGAGAATAAGAAGGAGGTTGTAGTTTGCTCGAACAATGATCTTAAGATGGCTAGGGACTGGCATATCAAAAATGATGTCTCAATGACTTCCAAACCTACTAATAATAATTGGGAAGGTGTTTGTTGGATGCATGCTCCTAGGTGTTGGATTAAGGCTAATTTTGACAAGGCAGCTAAGGGAAATTTGGGGCCGACAGGGTGTGGGGGAGTGTTAAGGGATGATAATGGCAACTTTGTTTTGGCTGTGGCAGTCTCCTTGGGTTCTCAGTCAAACCACTTAGTTGAAGCCTGATGAATAATGATGAACAACTGATACCGCAACAGGTACTGAGAGCGGGGGTGAATCAGTACAGATAAAAAGTCTCAACAACTTATCTAGCTAAAGCAATACCAACTGGTTATCACCATTACTGAACTTAACCATGGAAATACCAGTCAAACACAGTAAGACACCAGAGACCCTAAACTGATAAGTCTGAATTCTTCAAATATGATCAATGTACAACATCAACTTTCACCCATAAACATATGCATATGGTACGCTAGTAATACCATAACCTATTAACTCTGCATGCATGATCTTTCAACCAAATACTTCATAAACATCACATGAAAAATGCATAACACATGACACACAAATTTTTCACGTGGAAACCCAAATGGGAAAAACCATGGTGGGAATGAATACCCACAAGCTTGTTTTGAACTCTTTTGAAGCTCGCCCTGTTAGGAGCCTAGTCGGGTTAAAGACTTTACAATAAGGTTATGTTAGGAACCGATCTTGTTAGAGATCACCCGGTTAAGGGATGGCTATATACCCTTTTAAAGATTGAAACCCTATTAAAGGTTACCTTTCTAGAGGATTTAAAGAACTCAATGATCTTGAGTCACCTGGTTACAAGTTTTACAATAAGCCTGTTAAAGCTACCCGGTAAAGGGATTTTACAACTGTTGCAATGGTTAAAAGACAATAGGTAAAACTATGATTTGATAACAACACTACATGCCAAGGCAGATCCTTTTCGTATCCTCTATTTTGCAATCACACTCTGCAGTTTCACTCTTTACTGGTCTGGCAAGTATCAAGTATCTCTTCACTCGGATACCCACACAACATTTGCCAACAACTTTTCAATACAAACATCATCGACCTTATATGTAACAAAAAGGTCAGTGGCATAAACCCTAAACCCTAAAAATCTTAGGTTTACAACACAGGCGGTCTCATCCTGACCGTCCAAACATATTGCATAGATCATTTACAATTTCAAATAGATCACAAGTCAATCTGCATCGTTCATTCATCACTGCTCATGGGAATCAATAAACCATCACGTTTTCTTCTTATGCCACTAAGAAGAATAATCATTCTCGAGGTAGACTTCAAATGCGGTCAATCTTCTCATGCCTCAATCCTTTATGCTCCCAAAGCTGATGTGGCACCTCGATCACAAAGTATCATCAGTTCATCACCCAAGCTGGATTGACAAGCCAATAACCATAGAGCTGAGACTACCAAACGGTAATCACACTTAGTGAAACCCCGACACCGATTCACTGAATCTCCTCATGCCTCTTCATACCAGTTTACTTGAACTTATTGACATCAATGACAACATAGATTATCATCATATCAACATACTGGTTCATCATATGCCAATGATATCCAACAATCCATTGGAGCTTACCAATTTATTGACCTAGCTCATAAAAAGAATTTCAAAAGTATTTGGATAGAGGGAGATTCAAATAATATTATTGAATGCCTTCTAGGCAACTCCCCCCCTTCTTTGAAAATTAAAAGTGTGATCGATGATGCTAAATCCATCCTTTCCAACTTTGAAAATGTAAAGATCTCCCATATTTTCAGGGAAGCCAACTAGGTAGCTGATTTTTTTGCCAATGAGGGGGTCAATTTAAAAGGGTGGCACATGTGGCATACCTACAACAAACTGGGCGTTGATTTCAAGACTTAATTGGTTATAATATCACTTATGGGAAAGCTACCTTTATTAATGATGATTGATAGGAGAAGTTCTTGGTACGATGGCACTAGTTGTCATGAAAAATGTGTGTTAATTACACCTAAAGGCAATGTGGATTGAAAACTTTTGTGAGCATTTTGGCTCTTCTGTTGGTTCTCATTCATGCTCATTCAGACCACGAGTTCTAGAAAGAAGGCATCTACAGATATGGGGGTAGCAGGAAACGCGTTGAGCCCTGTACTCATGATAAGAGAAAGGCTAAGCTTGAATTTTGGAGGCACATTGATAGGGGCAGGTTGCTTCC
The DNA here is from genome assembly GCF_030272615.1 of Cryptomeria japonica. Classification (NCBI taxonomy): domain Eukaryota; kingdom Viridiplantae; phylum Streptophyta; class Pinopsida; order Cupressales; family Cupressaceae; genus Cryptomeria; species Cryptomeria japonica. The sequence continues at coordinate 271,762 of NW_026729020.1, read as the reverse complement.
CTTCATTGAAAAGCTCCATGGCCCTGACCCAGAAATCGCTAAGTATTTCACCAAAAAATGGAAAGAGGGAGAAATTGTTTTATCTGACATAAGGGTTAAGGTCGACGAGAACCTTATTGGGGAGATTACTAGGCTTTCAATAGAGGGGGTTAAATTTTTTAGGGACAATTTTTTTTCAAATGAAGTGGTCCAAAAATTCCCTAAATCTGATGAGGAGAGAGAGGCTTTGGTTAAAGTCTCCAATAGTTATTTTGAAGCAGGTTCGATTAAGACTATATGGAGGGAGGTGCTCAGAATTGTTATGGAGTACATCACCCTTGATAGCAGATTCACCAGAGTTTATGGGTATCACTTTTCCCTCCTGAATCACTTGCGTCACAAGGTGAGTGTTTCCTTTCCTCATTATTTGTTTTGTTTTTTGAATCATAGCATAAGGGAGCATAGGAAGAACCCTAGGAAGAACCTAGTCATGCATAAAGGCCTCATCAGGCTAATTCATGAGCACTTTAGAAAAATGCCTGCCCCCTCTAATCCCACCTTGACCTCGGCCTCAGAAGGGTATGACACAGATGTTAGTTTCTCTGAGGAAACTGGGGGTTCAGATTCTGATTGAGAAGAGGAAGAGACTCCTCCTTCAAAGAAGGTGTCCAAGATATTAAAATAGAGAAAATCCTTGGGTAAGAAAGAATCTTTGATTAAAACCCCCAAAGGCACCTCTCAAGATGTGAATATTAGGGAGAAGGACACCTTTGAGAAAAAAAATTGGTCTCTTATTCTGAGGATTCCTCGGATGAAAACCCTGAAGCCCCTAAAAATACGGAGGGTTCCTACTCTTCACACTCAACTACCAATAGGGAGAATCATCCAAGGCTTCCTAGTAATCTTAACCCTAAAGATCATTATTTTAAATCTGATAGAGAGTTTCTAGATGATATCTTGGCTCTTGCTAGAAACAAGGCAGTTGATTATTTTCGTTTGATGAAATGGGTTTTTCAAGAGATCAAGGAGTTAAGCATAAAGAATAGGGTTGTTTCCATTAAGCTGGATGAAATAGAAACAAGAGGCAATGTCCATAAAGATGGTGTTTTATGGACTGAGGAGGAGAAGAATTCGATGGCCGAATGTCTCCAAAGGACAATAGAGCTTATAGAAAAAATGAAAAAAGAAAATAAGAAAAAGATAAAGCATTTGGAAGGGGATATGGAGAAGATAAGGGGAACAATGAACACAATCATGAAATGTAGCCACAAAGTAATAAAACAAACTACTTCTTCTCTTAGCACTATGGTGGAAAAACTAGAAAAGACCCAACAGGGGACTCTGTTTGTAGACCTGGAAGTGGACAAAGACAAGAACACAAAGGAAGAATCTGGACCTTTGAAAAGGATGAGAGCTAATCTGAAGAAGAAAGAAAATGCTCCACCATTGGAGATTCAGGAACTAAAGAAGGTTTCTCAGGATATGTGCACCCTTGAGACAGAGGTAGCTAAAACGTTAAAAACTTTATGTTAGCCTGGTCGGTGTTTTGTGCTAGTTTTTTGTTGGCTTTCGGTCTGTTGTTGTTGTCTTTTTATTTTTTTTCCATATGATATCTTTCTAGTTCAACAAACTCTTAATGTTTTAATTTTTATTGCTTGTAAACATTGTGGTTTTAGGTCCTTGTAAAACCCATTTTTTCCTCAATCAAAAACATAAAAATTAACTTGACTTCCTAGCACTCTCGTGAGACTTTTTCCATTTATTTGGTTGGGACCGCTGGGGTGTGGGGAAGAAGAGTTTGATGGTGCAAATTTTGGCCAGTGATATTTATTTAATTTTCATTTTTTATTTATTTGATTCGTAAATTAATTCAAAATGCAATCAATTTTGCACATTTGAAACTACCTACTTTTGTTGCCTTGTCGAATTATAGGCCATTTCTTGGCCTTTGGCATTAATTATTTTACACCCTTTTCTAAATTCCCATTACTAACAAGAGACGCAAAGCATCATGTTCTTGTCGTGAGTTAAAAATATGGATGGTAGAGGAGAATAAGAATCAAGTGTGTTCTTTAGAACATGAAAGAAAAAAAACTAGCATACATCTCTGTAGAATGCTTTGTAGACCTTTAGCTATGGAGATTTTGGCAAGTGTCCTTATCTAATAAGATACAAAAGTACTAAATATATATAATATAAACTTTAGAAACAAGAGAACCCAACATTATGCATTAAACTAAAAACATTTTTGAACAAAAATATACATAATGTAACAAATACTAAATTAACATAGAATTCTGGATCCATTGCACACATTAATAATTTGAAGACATGCATTTGGAGGTAAAAGTAAGTCTATATATATATATATCCAGTATCTGCCACATATACATTATCTTTCGTAGCCACATTTCAGCATGTGCAAAGTCTACACATACAACTATCCACCCAAGAAAAGAGATGCGGGATTCTATCCACATGCAGGCTCTTGTTGTGGAGGCTTTAACTAGAATGATGACTTATGGTGTATTATTCTTGCAAGGAAGAGATGTATACCTAAGAAGCCAAAAGAGGGTGTCCAATAACGATATGCTTAGAGACCATGACAAGGAAGCAAAGAGACATACAGATGGTGTGCAAGTAAACTAGCAATGCAGGGGATGTCATTTTAGATTGCAAAAAAGAGCATTATAAAAGGTTGGATTTGCGTTCAATGTTCAGACGGGGCAAGCCCACTACGCAAAAAAAATACTCGTCTTTTACAATGTCTAAATAATTATCCATACACAACATTGGTTTGCAGGCATTATTCAAAGCTAGAGTGGATTGAGAAATTTGCACATTTTCACAGAGAGAGCATGGTTACTTGATGAAGGGCAACGCCTAGCTAGGACTATAGCTAGAGTGAAAGATGCAAATCTAGGTTGGTATGTTCCACTTGCAATTCTTGCAGATGTCTATTGTTTTTTAGCTGTAAATTCAAATTATGACTTCTGAAGATTCATTATTAAGCCTTAGAAACAAGCAGTTGAAACATAGCGTATGGGGCTCCCACAAATTATTTGTTAGACTGTTGAATTGATATGCTCTAGTTGATACAATCTGCAAAAATGGTAGAAAGAAAACAAAGGCTTGAGCGATGTGTGTGTTCAACTCTGGTTTTCTTTCTGTAGAATCCTAGACAATCCTACACAATATGTAATCTATATTTATGGATATGTGACAATTTTATTGGCCTTTAGTTGTGATTTTAGCTCATTGGGTACACAATAAGGGCTGAAGCCTCTGTTTTCCTATGTTGAAAATCTGCTAACAGTTGTCTGTTTGTTGTTACTGTGTCAGCCCTTTAGTTTTGGATACTTTTAATATAAAAAACAAATGTATTGGTCAAAGTGTGGCTAATATGAAACTAAAATTTCAAGCAGTCAACTAAAATAATATAAACAGTAATCTTAAACAGTCAACTAAAATATTTTTGTAATAATATAACGAAAATAATTCCATCATGTGGTTGGAAAGGAAAAAATGGTAGTTCAATGAAGTCCAAAATTCCTATTAAGTAGAAAGTTGAACAATATGCCGTACCAAATCATATATTCCAAGCATCATATTATTAACATTTTTTTTGCCTCATTGAGTAGAATGCTTGTAGAAATACTGCTATAGTTTTCAGATTAAAGTTGGACATAAAGGATCCACAAAATGCCTGTAGAAATACTACTATAGTTTTCCAATTAAAGTTGAGACATAAAGAATCCACAATTACTGTCAACTGAAGAGAAATAATTTACAAAGAACAATGAACAATTGCAATTGGTTGGAACAGTTTTTGAAACGCCTTAACATTTTGTGCTTTTAAATTAAGAGAATTGAAACTGTGGTTTTGAAAAATACTCTTTTAACATGTGTCAAAGAAACACTTACATGTGGGCCAGAGAATTATTAGACATGTAAGTTGGGCAAAGATGAAGACATGTAGTTGGACATGTGGAATTTGTGGCTTTCTACAACCAAAATTATTGATAATTTGATTACAATTTATTTATACAAAAATTATCCACAAATATCGCCAGGATGGCGAGAGATTTTCAATGCCAAAAGCTGCTGGAAATGGATCTAGCCATGCTTTAGTGAGCATGTGTTCATATGGAAATTATTCAGAAAATCAAAAGAAGAATAGTTAAGGGAAGGAGTTAAGGCGAAATTTGATTTCATGAATAAAGGTTTGCAACTTGAATGAAAGTTTGTATATGTCAATTCATTGTTTTATTTTGTATTTTTATTGAGTAATCTTTTAATGTTTAAATATTTTTTCATTTTTTGGCATTTCAATGAGACAGGACTTTGGTAGTGCTATATTACATATTCTTAGTAGCATATGATGAAGGAAACTCTTATCCTTTGTTAAATTTCTTTTCTCAAATCACTAATTTGAGTACCATGTGCATGATACTTGATGTTAAAATTGGAAGAAAAACACTTCAAAAATGAATTGGCTTATGTGAAGAAGGGTTACGGTGGAATTGATGTCATTGCTGGAAATGTGGTAACTACTTACTAGGTCAATAATTTGAGAGATGCAGGGGTGAATGTACTCAGAGTTGGATGGGCTCAGGTTCAATATGTACCACACATAAACTCTTTGTTGTTGGAAGAGGACACATCATTCAGTGGAAGGTGGAAGTGCACAATGCTTTTTCAATAGAGAGAGGAAGTAAACATTTTGGGGTGATTTTGAAAACAAATCGACAAAACACAATGTTTAATTCTGTTGTATAATTACTGCAAAAAGCTCAAACTCATAGATGGTCTCCAAGAGTTTAAAATGCACTGTGAGATAGGGCATGAAATTTTGAAGATTTTATTTTTAAACAAATTACTAGCCCATGTATGAGAATTTGGATGCTACATATGTAGGCCTTGGATGGAGAACCAATTGTGAATATTAGAAAACTCATAGAAGATATTTTGTAAAAACCTGGGCAATGAATTAGACATAGGTAGCCTTTGATGAGAGACAAAAGTGTGAGCCCTACAAGCATACTCTAACAACAACCAATTCAATTTGGTTATTTATGATCTTGTCAACATTTCCATAGTTAGCTTGCCTAAATTTGAAGCAACAAATCCAACAACTTGCCTACACACGACTTAAACAAATCCAACAACTCACCTGAAAATAATGGTCTTAAATCGAACCCTTGATCATAGAACCAACCCAGAAGATTAGACAAAAAAATAAACCACTGCTTTGTGACCAGAAATAACCATTTTGCACAAGGGGAAAAATGATACATTTTCATTTGAATCCAGGCATTGAGTGCCAAATGATGTGAAATGCAAATGAAATGAGCTTGTTGAAGATAAAACTATGAAAATATTTACCTTTCTTTTTTTTTAACCCCCGAACATTCGAGAAACTGCCCGAGGATATTGCCTTTACCTCTGAACATTCAAGAAATGACCTGATGATACACGAGTATTTATTGTAAATTAATAAATCTAATTGTCCTGTAAATGGTAGGCCTCGCAAAATTATTACATATCCACATAATAAAACTATCACTATTTTGAAATTAGTTTTTTTGGGAAAAAAATAAATTAGCGGCAACACCCAATGATAAAAGAAAAAAATAATTTCATTTTAATTATTAATTCTATTAAAATAGAAAACATTAGAAAATAAGAGAAGAGCCAAAAAAATATTTTAATACGATTGGTTTGCGGAACTAACAAAATGCATCCAACGAATGCGTTAGTCTCCTGCCTGTCATATTCCCACACATCGACAGTAAATGCACAAATGGAAATATGTTAGCTTTTAATTACTGCACACGTCGGCTTTTGAGCTTTCCATATTAACTAGGCTATTACAGCGTTGAAGGCACTCGCATTAATTAGATAATCCTTGCTCTCTCTCGTGGTAAAAATGGTTTGACCCCTGTATTGTCTCAAAGTTTAGCAAAAAAGATGGGTAAAAAAGATTTGATGAACTTTCCAGATGACCTCTTCTATTGTGATATTTTAACAAGACTACCCCTGAAAGAAGTTGTTCTCTTTTTTGCGGTTTCACGAAAATGGTATAGAGCGTGGACATGGTTACCCCATCTCAAGTTTTTTGCTGAGTTTTTTTATTCTATTCCTATAGACAGAAATGTTTCTTTAGACATAATTAATAAGATTATTCGTATGCAGTGTTTTGACCGGGAGACTTTTAAGCTCGAGAATTGTGAGTGGTGTAAAAGTAGAATTCCAAAGTGGCTTCCATGGATTTCTCTGTCTGGTGTGAAGTGCGTACATTTGAAATGTAATAGCACTTGGATGGAGGTCTTAGAGTCTATATCTTCATGCGTCACACTTAGGTCATTTTCACTCAACAATTTTAAGATGAAGAAGGTGCCTCCATTATTTCAGGGTTTATCTCAACTTGAAACCCTCTATCTTGAAGAGGTTAAGCTAAGTAAAATGACATTAGAGGCAATATTAAAATCATGTCACCTTCTTGAAAGTTTGACGTTATCTGAATGCGGAGTGTGTGTGTGAAAAAGTGGAATAAGACTATAAGCTACAAGACACAACACTTGAATTAAGTCATTACATGTATGGTTAGATAGATATAAGCATTAATAATAAAACCATAACAAATTAACCAATTGCCTTCTAAAAGATGCGAGTATAGACTTGCTCTAAGATTTGTATAAGCAATACCACTGACTAGACTACACCAAGACAAAGGATTTAATCTATAGAGCATGATATTAAGCTAAATGGATGCAAGATTATACTAGATGGATGAATAGTAAGCTATATGAATTCAAGCAATCATAAAATATGCAAAAAAAAATTAAACTAAGATACAATAATCTCAAAACAAAAGTACAATATCTTCAATGACTCCAGAGCAAAAACTTTATAATAACACTAAATCTCCAGGGTGTTTTGAATGAGAGATGAAGGCTAAATTTATAGAGAATCACAAGAGAGATCAAGAAAAAGCACAATTTAGGATAATTGAAATAATTGACAAATCAGATTCAGTTAACCTTGAGATAGATTCTAATTATAGTTTAATTGAAATACATTCAGATTAGAAGTTTGAGTTTGCATTGGAGATAAAATTCAATTAATTCCATGCACTTGAGATGAAAATAGGTAATTCCATGCGATTTCATTGATTTATTCAAGAAAAGAGTCTTTTCAATGCAACTGAACTTCTTTTCTCAAAAGCTTTGAGTTCCAATTTTAGAGAATGATTAATAATTCATTTTAATTGTTTTTCTGATTTCAAGTTCTCAATTTAGAATAAATAAATAATATCTCAAGTTTGATTTCTCTCTCAATTCAATTCTTTTATTTTATTTTCAATTTAACTCTTGCTTTGCATATTAATTCCTCTTTTGTGACAAATTAATTCATTTTTTATGATTAAATGACCAATTTATTAATTAATTAAATATGCTAAGATATTTAATAAATTAAATAGGATAATTGATCAAAATGATTCTTGGAATGATTTAATTAATTAAATAAATATTTAATTAATATAAAATAATTCACTTGCCATGTGACATATAATGATTGAAGAATTATTTAATTGTGTGCTCAAAGTTGATTTAATTGCCTTTGGTTAGGACCTTGGTGATGTTGTCAAAATTAGGGGTCCATGGCTTAGGTGACCAATTTTAGGGTATTACATATGCCCCTCTTTGGATTAATGTGCAAGCAACACGTTGGTTCAAAGAATAGTTGATGTCTAGGAGATACTAGTTCTGAACTTGATTGATCACGAACCAGATGAAGAGCGAGGTGTTTAGCTTGATTTGAAGCGATGAAGCTGAACATAGTTGATTAAAGCGAAACTGATCCCGAACTTGATTGAACTAGGACCGATGAAGAGAAAAGATACTGAACTTGAACTTGATTGATCAAGAAGCGGAACTTACTGATCTAGTGTGTGTGTGAAAAAGGGTTTGTAGCTGTAAGCACAACACTTCAATTAAGTTATTACATGTATGGTTAGTAAATAAATAATCAATAAATAATAAACCATAACAAAGCGACTAATTGCCTTCAAAAAGATGCGAGTATAAGATTGCTCTCAGATTTTTAATAAGCAATACCAGTGACTAGACTACACCAAGACAAAGGATTTAATTTATATGATATTAACTATATGGATGCAAGATGGATGAATAATTCAAGCAAACGAATTCAAGCAATAATGAATAAACTAAATATGGATGCAAATAATCAAAAAAAGCACATGATCTTCAATGACTCTAGAGCGAAATTAGCGTGATAATAATCTCCAAGCGTGTTCTCAAAAATCTCTGGGGTGAATTGGAATGAGAGTTGAAGGCTGAATTTATAGAGAATTACACAAGAGATGATGAAATATCTCAATTTAGGATTAATTGAAAATAATTGAGAAATCTGGTTCAGTTAACCTTGAGATAGATTCCAATTATAGTTTAATTGAAATGCATTTAGATAAGAAGTTCAAGTTGCATTAGAAATAAAATTAATTCCATGCATTTGTGATAAAAATAGATAATTCTTTTATTTATTCAAGAAAAGAGTCTTTTCAATGCAACTGAACTTCTTTTTCTGAAAAGCTTTGAATTCTAATTTTAGAGAATAATCAATAATTCAATTTAATTGTTTTTCTGATTTCAAGTTCTAAATTTAGAAAAAGAACAAATATCTCAAATTTGATTTCTCTCTCAATTCAATTCTTTTATTTTATTTTCAACTCAACTCTTGCTTTGTGATTAATTCTTCTTTTGTAATAGATTAATTCCTTTTGCATGATTAAATGACAAATTTATTAATTAATTAAATATACAAGGATATTTAATAAATTAAAATAGGATAATTTGATCAAAATGATATTCTTGGAAATGATTCAATTAATTAAATAAATATTTAATTAATATTAAGTAATTGATTTGTCATGTGATATTTGACGATTAAAGAATTAATAATGTGCCCAAGGTTGATTTAATTGCCTTTGGTTAGGACCTTGGTGATGTTGTCAAGATTAGGGGCCCATGGTTTAGATGACCATTTTTAGGGTATTATATTTGCCCCTCTTTGAATTAATGTGCGAGCAGCGCATTGGTTCAAAGATTATGTTATGTCTAGGAGATGTCAGTTTTGAACTTAATTGATCATGAACCAGATGAAGAGAAAGGTGTTTAGGTTGATTCGAAGCAATGAAGCTGAATGAAGTTTGATTAAAGCGATACCGATCCTGAACTTGATTGAACTGAGGAACGATATAAAACAAAAGATACCGAACTTGAACTTGATTGATCAAGAAGCGGATCATACTAATCTAGAACTTGATTGATCTAGACACAGGGAGCAAAAATAAAAATCAATCTTGAACTTGATTGATCAAGATACGATGAGCAAAAAATAAACTATCCAGCTTGATTCGAAGCGATGAAACTGAACACCTGCTTAGATTTAGCGTGTGATCAAAGATACTCTTTAAACTTTTGATTAAGTTTAAACGAATAATTAGCTTGATGAAAAGCGATGAAATTGATTAATGTTAAGAGACTAATTCAAATGAAGACAAATATCAGCTTGATTTGAAGCAATGAAACTGATATGCCCCTAGCGATTGATTCGATTCAAGTGATCGAGAGGTCTGAACTTGATGTGAAGCGATGAAGATGAGATGCCCCTTAGCAATCAGAATTGATTTTATTTAGTTGAAAAGATTTTTGCTCAACTTTTGATAAAGATTAAAAAAAAAAATTCTCGACATGTGAGATGTGAGATCATAAGGTCGTGAGTATGCCCCCTCAGGAACTAAATCGAAAGATAACGAGGGTACATTATAGGCAGTTATTGGTGATAATAAGTTATTTGGGCACAAATTGATCCTGAGGAATTTTTGAAAATTTGGCGTTAATTGATTTTGAATTGAGCGCAAAGTTGTTGTGTAGAATAAAATTGAGATTCAACGTTGATTCATGAGAAATTGGGTGCAATTTGAAGAAAGAATGAGCATTTGATGAAAAGCGCTAAGTGGTCCAAATTTTGAAATTGACTAGTAAAATGATCTCGAGTTTCGATTTTGATCCTGAAAATGGAATCAGAATGGGCAAATTAGCTAAGGGTACAATTTTCATGTCCATCGGAGCAAGTTGAAAAATTAGGTTTTTGGCTATATATGGGACGAAAGTGTCATTTTCAAATCATTTTAACCCTCCAAATTTGAAAATTCAAAAAGCCTTCTGCGAAGAAAATGGTGGTCCCTACTCGTGAGCATTGATTTGAGCACCAGAGACAACATAATCAACCCCGAAACTATGAGCCAGCGGTAAGTGGTCAATCTTAAGCCTTTTTATGTTCTCAATTTTGATTTTTTTTGTTCATTTTTCAAGTTTTTGGCATGTTTGAAGTCGGGTTTCACATTTTGTCATGCGAGATAGGATCCTATCTCATACGACAAACTATTGAACTATATTTTGTCATTTGAGACCATTAGATTTGTCATTCGGACCCTACCCATGTATCGTACGACATGATTGTAAAAAGACCATTTTATCGTGCGAGGTCTTATATTTTGTCATATGGGGATGTTTTGTCATATGAAGGTCAATCCTGACTCGTACGAGATGTTGCCCTTCTGTTTTTTGTCATTCGGGAAACAGTGGGCATTTTTGAAGATCTAAACTTAAAATTTTGATTTTGCACTTGACTTAGTTAGATTTGCGTGATGTTTTATTTCTCTTGTAGGCTCATTTGGAATATTTTTTGATGCTTCATTGTTGGGTTTTTGTAGGTTCAATTACCTCCTATTCTTTTCAGATGCGTTTATCCTCCCACCATGACATTATTATGACATTTATTAGAGGTGGATCAGGCTCATATTGATTTGTGGGGTTTGAATCATCTTCTTGGTTTACCAGATATTCGTGTGAATCACAGTATGCTCACAACATGGGGTGAGCGTTTCCATTCAGAGCATAACACGTTTCATTTTCCCATGGGGGAGATGACCATCACTCCCGAGGATGTATATAGGATCCTTCATATCTCTTTTGCTGGGGATAAGGTAGATTATGACGCAACACTATTACCTGAACTACAGGCGGTTAGACATGTACTCAGGGATCCAGACATTTTGACTCGTTCCATTCATTGGGACGTGATGATGAGCAAATACAGTGAGGATTTTCCATTGGTGTGTGTTCTGGCAGAATATATTTGTTGTTTTCTGATGCTAGATAGAGGGCAGCAGGGTTTCCTGTGTGGATGGGGCAGGATGCTGATGAGATTGATGGAGACTCCTCAGAGGATTGGCTGGGGTTCTTGTATATAGGCCCACATGTATCGCGAGATGCATGAGATTGTATATAGGGATGGCAAGAGCATGGCTGCAGGTGTATTTATTTTACAGGTTTGGGCTTGGGAGCACCTCCTAGTTTGTCGGCCTATAGTAGATGATAGTAGAGAGCCTAGGCAGCCGATTATATATAGGTATGCCGGTTATGTTACATAGCCCCATCTGGGCAAGACTGATTTTTGGTGGCGATAGCTTGATGACTTGATAGCCGTAGTATGGAGACCATATAGGGGCTTAAAGCCATGGGATGACTGGCAATTGGTACATAGGGACCTTTTTGTTACTCGCCCTCTTATTGGCAGATCGCAGATGATAGTGAAGCGGTTTGTAGTATTACGAGTGATGAGGCAGTATGGTCGGCCTCAGGGGGTATCACAAGAGTATACAATGTATGCCATATATGCTAATGAGGAGAGGCGGGGATGGTCACCAAGGTTATCCTATGCCTTGAGTATGCAGAAGATGACTGGTCTACAACAACTAAGATGGGACTACTTGGATGATGTTCCGGATGTGGGGGTATTGCCTCAGTTCAAAGATTGGTTCCAGCAGCATCCATTCCCTAGATTCATAGATCCAGCTGAGCAGGCTCCTCACATTAAGGAGATTGAGGATGATGCCCCCACACCAGGACAAGGATAGGGCTAGGGATAGAGACAAGGACAAGGACAGAGAGTTGAGGCTCAAAGGCAGGTAGGTGGTGATCCTGGTGCTAGCAGCAGTAGGGTTCCAACTGGGGTTGGACAACAGAGGGGTGAGGGCAGATCCCTAGGGCATGTAGGAGTGAGATTGGGTGAAGCTGAGGAGGAGCGAGTAGCTCTGAGATAGGTCCAGCAATGGCATGAGGAGCAGGGTGGAGTTGGAGGTGGAGATGGAGGTGTAGAGCCTGCGAGAGAGCAGGGGACTGACGCGGGATGGTCAATGAGAGCATGTCTTGCAGAGATGCAGTCACAGTTGACAGTGGCTCAAAATCAGCTGGTAGAGCGAGACCGACAGCTTGTAGATCTTAGGGTTGAGTGCGATCGCCAGATCTCAGAGATGAGAGCAGAGATAGAGGCCTTGCAACATGAGGTCCTTCTCCAGACTAGTATGGTAGCCTACTATGTTGCAGCATATAGCGTCGCAGTTCTTGTTGCATAGCAGGTCATTCCCTACTCACAGTATATGGCACAGTCAGAGGGAGATCGACCACCTCGTCAGGATCCCGGTCATCAGGATCCTCCTCCTCCACCAGGCAGTGAGGGAGAGGCCAAGAGATAGATTTTATTTTTGTAGCTCAGATACTTTTTCGTAGACACACCCATTTTTTGTAGCCTATACGATTCTTGCTCCGATGGGAGTTTGTATATGTCATTCGACATCATTTTGTAGTCTTAGACTTTATACGATATATATATATATACGAGATCCGATTTGACTTCATCGTACTTGTGTTGATTCATTTATGAGATGTGTTTTATATGCTTTATTCTATATGTATGCATTTATTTTCGGTATGTAATGAAAATGATTATGGATGTCTATTTTTGTTTCTTTTCATATGCAGATAGATGAATGTGTAATGAGTAATATGAAATGCAATTTTTTATTTTCTATGCAATAAGATGAATGCGGATGAGTGAATAATGAAATGTATGAATCTATATAAAATGTTTATGTATGCAGCTAAACATCTCAAAACACAAGTACTCGATCGAAGAAATGATGATAAATAGACCACTTAGCGTAAGAAATGATGATGCTTTCAGCTCTCATAGAATTAAGAGATCATTATTATCACACCGAAATCACTCTATATTCACAAAAATCTAGAATGATATGCAAAATGATATGCAAAATGCAACCTAAACCTAGTCACTGGATTTAAATTCTTAAGATTCATCACTGAGCATAACGAACACAACAAGAAGGTTAGAGTTCCTTTCTTTTTCAATGTGCAATATTTATTATCATGTCCACAATGACCCTTTTTTCGTTCATATCCTTGGACAGATTTCACAGGGACCCGAATTGCATCATAAAGAAATTCCCTCAAAACAAACAAAGAAATGATGTGGACCTCCCTATAGCATACAAATAAGCAGAGTCGAGGTATGGGAGGTGATTTCACCTTGATGTGAAGGCTCTTATCACAAACACCCAACTAATTTAGATGTTTCCAGATCATTAGGATCATTCCTACAAGTAGAAAACAAAGAAAATATTATGCCCCCAATCCTTGCTCCTCTTAGTCACAATAGACTTCCTTGAGTTACTCAGAGGGATAATAATCAAAAACCAATATAAAAGACAGCATACAAAGAAGATTTTCATTCATAGCTCAAACTGTTTAGTGATTGTTTTCCGTTATGTTGTTTTGCTTGTTTACTCAGTGATAAAACTCTTTGGTAGTTAGGAGATAGGTGACTGACTCGGAGTGGATGACCAGGTTTCACTGACGGAAAGATGACATGGTTGACACTGCTTAGGATATGTAATGTGCTCAATCAATTAACCTAAGACTAGGACGTTGATCAGTTTCAAGTCATGAAGGTTCCAATGAACCAGGATGTCACAAAAGTGACTGAAATATATGTACAAGTGAAAGCAAAGATGCATGAAAGCGGAAAATGCCAACGTTGCGTTGATAGATGGAGCGCTTGAGTACAAGAGGCGTCTGTTTGCCAGGTTTTTACCTGCTTGGCAGAGATTCATTCTTTTTTTTTTTACCAAGGTGCCTGTTTACCAGGTTTTCACCATGACATTTTCTCTCTTTATAGTTTTTTTTCTTTCTTTTTTTCTATTTTTTTTTCAGTTTTTTCATTTTTTTCATTTTTTTAATATTTTTTTACAGGACTTTTTTCAGTTGTACATGTTGATGGCACAGAGAATGCTAAGCGAATAATTTCTTCAAGTGGATGGTGTTAATTGGTTCACGCAGCTATTCTCCTTCCAAATTTGAGAGTTGATAGGCACCAAAGACAAATACAACAGTAACGATGTAAGGACCCAACCAGTTGGGTTCAAGCTTCCCTTTGTTGTCTTGAAACTGCTAATTTTGGGGATTTTCTCTCAGAACTAGGTCACCAACCTGAAATTTTCTTTGTCTAACTTTCTTGTTATATCCTCTGGACATTCTCTTCTGACACACTCTGAGATGATCAAATACCACTTGCTAACGTTCATCCAGCAATTCGAGTTCTTGCAATCTAGATATTCTATGGTCTTCATCAGTAACAAGACCTTACAAGGAAACTCTTAGAGATAGTATTTCTACTTCAATAGGTAGTATTGCTTCAAACCCATACACTAGAGATAAAGGTGTAGTCCTAGTAGGTGTTCTGATACTTGTTTTGTAAGCCCATAGTGCAGGGTTGAGCTGCAGATGCCAATCCTTCCCAGATTTGTTCACTGTTCTGTGTAAGATAGTCAGTAGGTTTTTGTTAGATGTCTCGGCTTGTCCATTACCTTGAGGGTAATATACCGATGACCAGTGTTGTTTTATTTTGAATTTCTCACAAAGCTCATCCAGATATTTATTCTTGAACTATCCTCCATTATCAATCACGATGGACGAAGGTATCCCATACCTGCAGATGATATAGTTTAGGATGAACAAGGTGACTTGTTTACCAGTTTCTTTGATGAGTGGAACCTCTTCTACCCACTTAGTGAAATACTCAGTGGTAGTTATGATGAATTTATGTCCATTAGATGATGCAGGATATATCTGACCAATGAGATCAAAGGCCCATTGCTGAAAGGGCCAATGTGTAGTGAAGGGTATAAGATCCCTTGCTGGAGCATGTATGAGATTTTTGTGTAGCTAACATTTTTCACAGGTCTTAGCATATTTAATAGCATCTTTCTCCATGTCTAGCCAGTAGTAACCAGTCCGTAATAGTTTTCAAGCTAAAGTAAGACCAATCGAATGAGATACACAAATACCCTCATGAACTTCTGATAACGCACGTTTAGATTCTTCAGTTTCTAGACACCTAAGCAATGTATCGTCCAAACCTCGTCTAAATAGTTCGTTAGAAATGACAACATACCATGAAGCATTTCGAGTTAAGTTTCTTTTCTCATTACGATTAAGGTTTTCAGGGATAATTTGGTCTCGTAAATAAGAGTAGATGTGCCTGTATCGGGATGAGTCATGTCCAATAATAGAACAGACTATTTGGGTCTCAAGAGAATCATAGGTCGGGTAATGTAACTCTTCCACCAGGAATTCAAAGTGAAAATTGAACTCGTGTAACTCAGGTATAGACGCCAAGGTGGTCATAGCATCTGCTGCTCTATTTGCAGATCTAGGAATCTATTGGAATGATACAAAAGCAAAATACTTCTTAACATCATCAACCATTCTCTTATAAGGCATATGTTTGTCATCTTGAGTCTAATATGTATCATTGATTTGATTTATGATCAGCTGAGAATCTCCATAGATGTGT
Organism: Cryptomeria japonica; assembly: GCF_030272615.1. Lineage (NCBI taxonomy): Eukaryota > Viridiplantae > Streptophyta > Pinopsida > Cupressales > Cupressaceae > Cryptomeria > Cryptomeria japonica. The sequence goes on along the minus strand of NW_026729020.1, from coordinate 255,982 downwards.
AATTCTGCAACCTTCCATTCAATAGCTAGCTTAATCCCATTCACCAGAGCCTCATATTCTACAATATTATTTGTGCAAGGGAATATAATCTTATAAGACTTTGGGATTGAATACTTCTAAGGAGTAATAAACAATATTCCAGCACCTAAACCATTTTGAGTAAAAGACTCATCGAAGAATATCTTCTAGCGTTGTTGAGTAAGATGCATTATTGATTCATCTGGAAACTCTATATGCAGCAGTTGAGTGTCCTCAAGGGGAGCTTCAACAAGTTGATAAGAAATTACCTGTCCTTTTATGGCTTTGCATTCCATATATTCAATGTCAAACTCTATAAGGATCATGACCTATTTTGCCAATCTTCCTGTTAGTGTTGCTTTGTTGAGTAGATACTTGAGCGGATCAATTTTAGCCACCAGCTTAAATGACTGTGCCAGCATGTAGTGTCTCAATTTTTGTGATGCCAAGCATGCTTTTTCTATTATAGTGTACTTCATTTCATAAGACACCAATGTCCTGCTGATGTAATAAATAGATCATTCCTTTTTGTTATCATCTTGTTGTGCCAGAAGTGCCCCCAGTGATGAATTAGTTGCTGATATGTATAAGATCAATGGTTTACCCTGAATTGGTGGCATCAATATTGGTGGATTGGATAGGTAGTCTTTGATTTGCTGAAGGTGTTGTTCATATTCTTGATCCCAATTGTATATTACTCCTTTCCTCAATACTTTTGTGAAAGGTTGAGCTTTATCTGCTAGCTGAGAAATGAAGTGTCTGATGGATAGGAGACGTCCTTGTAGACTTCTCATTTGACTGATGTTCTTTGGAGGCAACATTTTCATTATGGCTTGGACCTTCTCAGGATCAACCTTGATTCCCTTCTTTGAAATGATGTAGCCGAGTAGTTTACTAGATGTCACTCCAAATGCACACTTCCTTGGATTTAACCGGAGTTTAAACTTTTCCATTCTGTCTAGTATAGGACCTAGCTCTTGAATATGTGTTGATCTCTTCATAGCCTTCACTATGGTGTCATCAACATTATCTTCCATATTCTTATGCATCATGTCATGAAATATAGTTGTAACTACTCTTTGATGGGTCGGCCCTACGTTCTTTAGCCCAAATGGCATGACATTCCAGCAAAAGGTTCCCCAAGAACAGGTGAAAGCTGTCTTTTCTTGATCTCCGGAAGCTATTTTGATTTGATTATATCTGGAGAATCCATCCATTAGTGAGTACATCTCATACCCAGTAGTCATGTCGACTATCATATCAATATTTGGTAATGGAAAGTCATCTTTCGGACAAGCTTTATTAAGATCTCTGAAGTCAGTGCAAACTCTGATAGATTTGTCTGCCTTTGACACAGGTACTATGTTTGAAATCCATTCAGCATAATCTATAGCTCTAATGAATCCATCTTTTAATAGTTTTTCTAGCTCAGCCTTGACCAATAGTGCCACATGTGGGTGCATCTTATAGAGTTTTTGTTTTACTGGTTTAACTCTTGGTGTGATAGAAAGATGGTGCATGATGAGATCAGGATCTAGGCTTGACATATCAGAGTATGTCCATGCAAAGTTTATTTTCTTTTCTGAGAATAGATGAGTGAAATCTTTCAATTCTTCTGTTGATAGTGGTTGAGCTACATGAATGATGTGTGGTGTCTCTTGACTCCCAATGTTCACTGGATGAGTTGGCTCGATCAATATGGAGGACCTTTCTTGGAAATGACTTGGTAGTACATCAAGTATCTCACCTTTAGGCACCTCAGAGAGGTTTTCACCTTTAGTTACGTCCTTTATTTTCTCTTTTTTAGATTCTGACACCACCACAATGTGGTTTTTGCCATCAGATCTTTTATTTTTGTTTTTCTTGTTTTTGTGACTAAGATACTTAATATCTACTTCAGTCATGTTTTCACTTTGTTCGCTGGTGGAAGAGTACATGGGTTCAACTACATTGAGATAATAGACTAACGTATAGTCATTGGCAAAAGTAGGTATATTCATGGGCTGGTTCTGTAAAGTACAGTCAATTAGTTCTGGATGTAGTAAGGATAAATGTTGGACATGTTCGAGAGCGTTCACGGTATTGTCATCACAACTGTGGATCGAAAAGTTGAGTTCCAGAAGGATACCTTGCGTAAGTGTCTCAAGACCAGGAAGAGTCAAAACATGATTATTAAAGTTCATGTTAATATTTACTTGACCTAATCCAATAGACATACTAGTAGTGTCATTCCTTATGCCGAACTGGACGTCATATCGTGGTTTGACAATGATAAGATCAGTAGACAAATTTTCATTGTTTGTATCAGATAATTCAGAATTTGAGGCTGAGTAGATATTGTCTTGAATAAGACTGTCATCAGAGTCATCAGATGAAGTTTTTGAGTCTTCTTCAAGTGATTTAGTAAGTGTATGTATGGTATCAACACTGACATCTTTAATGCTGCAAGTTCCTTCATGTTGTGGTTCATTTGTCATTTGTATCTGACACACCTGTTGACATGATCTTGTTGTTTCTGTGATTTGTTGTCGTCTACTCCATTCATCTTCCTTTGGACTGATAACTGGTTCTCATTCTGTAGCTTCTAACTCTTCTTGTGTAGTGCTATACCTGATTTATTCTGTTTTAGCATAGGGGTACATAGATGAAAAGCTTTCTAGTACTCTTCCTTCCTTCAGTCCTTGTTAATAATTTGTTTGTCTCTTTTGTCTAATTTCCTATATTTCCTTCTCTAGTTTTATGTGCATCATCTCTTGAGTATCATCTATGATACCACTAGACTCTTCTGGAGTTTTTGTACTGGATGTATCTAAGAGGTGGTCAGGACCCCATTCATACTCATTTGAGTCAGTCTCTGAATCGTCTACTTGCTGCCTGCCAGTATATGTGACTGGAACTTTTAGCGCTACAAATAATTCTCTGATTCTTACTACTTCATCTCTTATATCCTCAGGGACCTCAAGTTCTTGTATTATTGTAGCTGACACCATCGAAGCTTGAGCACTAACTATTTCTTCTTTCTTGACTGCCGATTCCTCTTTCTCTTTTCTACACTCTGCTTTTGTTTGTTGAGCATCCGCTTCCTGTAATGTTGAAGGTGATATCCTTTTCTACCACTTAGACTTAGAAACATGTTTTTGATCTAATGTCTTTTTCGAATTGTACCCCAGTCCAGCCTTATCATTTGTGGACTTTGTTTGCAATTGAATTGGTTCAATAATACCCTCTTGATGTTTACCCAGAGGACCGGTACCTGAATATCCCATGTGTTGAATCATCTTGTAGCCAGGACCATATTGGTTAGAGGAAATCTCACAATTTCGTACCTCCTCATTTTGACTATCTTCCTTAAAGAGCCAGTTAAGAATATCATCTTCTTCTATTTCATCCTTTAGGGAGGTAGAGGACTGTACAAAGAGACCATCATATATGGTATTTGGAGCTGAAGTTTGTGTTCTCATATCCTCTGATGGCTTGCCCAGCTGTTTTGGTGATGGAGGGAGAGAGACTAATGAAAGTACTGGTTCTATCTTGTAGCCATCCATGCCGGTATTTGTAATCTTCAATCTCTTTTCTAAGTCTTTCATCAGTGTTTCTAGATCTTGATTTGTAGAGGCTTCCCTATTATGAGACACAAAAGTATCTGCACCTTTTGTCAATGCATTACAGATGACATTCGTATCAGCAGGAATATTGACTTCTGTTCCATTATAAGAAAACTTTAAACATTGATGGTATGTTGATGGAACTGCCTTCATTTCATGAATCCACGGCCTGCCCAGCAAGATATTGTATGACAAAGGAATATAAAGTACCTGGAAAAGGAAATCTCTTTCTACAGGTCCCACTCTGATAGGTAATGATACTAGACCTTTAGAGGTCCTTTCTTCTTCATCATAGGCTTTTATTGTTATTTTCTTGCCGAGATCAATGACATTTTTAGAGAATCCTAGTTGTGTAAGCAAATTGTAAGTATATATATTCAACTTCGTGCCTCCATCTATCAAAACATGTTTGACTCTGTGTTTATGGATCATGGCTTCAATATGCAATGGCTGGTTATGTGGATGATTTAGTGAGTTGTCATCTTCTTCAGAGAAGGTCAGATAGTGAGGTGAAGTCAGATGACCCACCATAGACTGAAACCAATAAATGTCTAAATCTTTTGGAACGTTAGTGGTGAGCAATGCTTTGTCTAAGATATCTTTGTGAACAGACGAGAGTTTTAGCAATTCAAAAATTGAGATTTGGGCATTTGTCCTTTTCAACTATTCAACGACACTATATTCAGAGGATGATGTTGAAGTTAGCCTTTTAAATTTATCCAAGGTTGATTCTTTTGTTTGTTTGATTGGGTTGGTGGGTTCGATGTTGCTTGAGCATGGTTGCAAGAACTAGCTCCTTGGAGAGTGACTTTCTTTTGAGAATGGGTCAAAGCTCTTGCATATCGTGATTCATTTGGTTTATCTTGGACTATAATCACATTGCAATATTTTGATTGGGAAGGCTCAATCATGTTAATGATGTTGTCATTGTTGGTATAAGTATAATTTACTTTGGCACCTCGTTTGGTCTTTGAGGAATCACCTTGTTTGTAAATAGGTAAAGGGTCCTTAAATGATTTATGACCAGCATTGGTCGGATGATTCCCAACAACAACTTTACCAACATCTATGAGATCTTGAATCTCATGTTTTAGCTTCATGCAATTGTTTATATTATGACCTTTATTTTGATGGTAGTCACAATATTCATTTTCTCTCCGCCATCTTGGTTTGACTTCTGGATCATATGGTCTAGAGTTATCTGGTAGCGTTATCAAGTTGTTTGCCAATAGAGTTTTGAAAGTGGATTCATATGATTCTTTGAGAGGAGTAAAATCATGCTTAGGTTTGGAAAGCCAAGGCTTTTCTTTGAACCATTCTTTTGTTTTCTTTGGTGGATTTTCTACTACAGCTTTAAGTGCTTGTGTACCACTAGCCAAGTTGAATATTGTGGGCTTTGAGTTCGCTTTAACAGTATCTACTACTCCATCGGTAACAACATTCTTGTTATTGTCTTTGCCAAATTTTTAATTTTTGTTCTTCTCTTTAGAGCTAGACCTTGGTTGTGTTTCTTTCCAAGGTGAGATATCTCCCTTCTTTATGAGCACATCTTCCATTCGAATGGCATTATCTACCATTTTGTTAAATGATGGGTGTACTTGCATTTGTATACTATACTTCAATTTGGGGACCAAGTCATTGACAAATATATCCATTTTCTCAGAGTCTGGGATAGGTCGAGAATACCTAGATAACATCTTTCTCCAGTGTTGGAGGAAAGTAAGAAGAGGCTCCCCTATTTTCTGTTTAGTATTGCAAAGCTCGATCATAATCATAGGATGTCGAATGTTGTATGAGTATTGTTGTAAAAATAGTTGGATTAGTTCTTCAAACATTTTTATTCCTTTGGGTAGACTTGAGAACCATTCCATTGCTTGACCCCCTAAACTCCTTAGGAAAAGGCACATGAGGTACGTTTGATCGTGCATGAAATCCATACAGGCAGCACAAAATTCCCTGACATGATCTTGTGGATCTGAGGTATCATCATATTTGTCAAATTTTGGGATCTTAACTCGTGAAGGAAATGGAGGTATGTATAGATTTTTGTCAAATGGAAAGAGACATATTATTTCCAGAGAATATTGTTCTGGGGACTTATCCTTATTCTTCAGTTTTGTGACCTCCATCCATAAGGCTTGTAATTATTTGTATACCATGAGTATAGGCGATTCTTCCTTTTTAGTAATGAGTGTCTGAACATCATATCCAGTAGGAAGTTTGGCACCTTGTTTTGCTAGTTCTAAGAAATAGTCTTCCTTCTCTCGAGCCAGGATAGCTTTCATCATTTTTCTAAAGTCTTTGTCCTTTTGACAGTCAAGAATATCTTTTTTTTGTAGGTTTCGTGTCTTCTTCAGCTTCACTTGATGAGGAATCATTGTCGGTTTCATGAACTTTAAGGTTGTTTTTGTCATTATATTCTGTCTCATGTATAGTGGGAGATTCAAGTTCATCAAAAATTGGTCTACCTGATGACGAAGCTATGTCAGCAAGTGGATCCTCCACGTAAAATGGGTTATCTTGATATGAGAAGGGTTGTCCTTTTCCTTTGGCTTCTTTCTTGTGAGAACTCTTGGTTTGAGTAGGCATTTTTATGGATTAGTGTGACCTAAAGTTGTTTGTGATACAGAGGTCAAGATCAATTTCAGAGCTAGTTGTTCGGTTAACGTATTGTTTAAGAGAAACAACTGAGATTTTAGTCTGGTTTCAGGAAAGATCTATCTTGTATAAGATGCCTATCTAAGTTGATTCTAAGAGTAGTGTAAGATTTAGTTTGGTTTCAGGAACGATCTATCATGTGTAAGACGTTATCTAAGTGACTTAAATTTGATAGGTAGTTGATTGAACTAGCTGAAAGATGATCGACCAAATCGTGAAACACAAATGGCAGAGGTACATTGTCTTGATCTGTTTATGCTTAGGATGATGATAACTAGTATTATGTTCACTTTAGACTATTTTTAGGCAAGTTTGACTATTCTTGTACTGACAAAACTAGAGATTCGTACGATAGGATTTACTAAACCGGACGACAATTTAGTAGTTTCAGGATGACAACAGTTTTGTTTCGTACGAGTTGCTGCCTCGTACCGTACGACAGATGGGTATGTGGAGGATGACAAAAGACTTAGGGTAGTTATGTTTTGTATGACATAGAATTTAGCTCCAAACGATAGACTTCTGGGTTTTGTACGACATAGGATGCAGTGTAGGACAACAAATGACAAAACTCGTATGACACAGAATGTGATGTAAGATGATAACTAATTAGTTTCGTATGACTGTTCATGGGGCAAAGACTAAAATTTTGAGTTTTTTCTATTGCTGAGTATGACAACTGAGTATGACCAATTCTGAGATGGACTGATTTTTGACCAGGATATACTAGTTTTGAACAAAATTTTGACTTAGGATGGAAAAGTTTTGACACGGACAGAGTTTTCACTTAGGACGGACTAGTTCTGACACGGACAGAGTTTTGACTTAGGATGGACTAGTTCTAACATGGACAAAGTTTCTAATCACTGAGTTGTTTCTTGTCTTCTCCAATTTTGGTATTTCAGTTTTTTTTTTCAAGGATGAAAACACATAAGGCTTGTCGTATAAATAGTAACTCCAATCACAGCATGCAAACCCTAAGGAATTTGGTGAGAGAAGAAAACCTTTGCTTGTAGACTTAGGAACACACCCGATAGCTAATCAGAATACGGCTGTTGAGTTTCATGCAATGGATTCTCAATGCCATATTATCCGACTCCAAATCCTAATGGGGGCACAAAATGACAAGTATCCTGGGAGAGTTACTATCTCTCTTGCACAAAGATTATCCCCCCTTTCGGAGGTGAACTGGGTAGCTTCTAATTTTAATTGGAACTAGTAAGGGATCTATTCAGCGTGTCGAGGTATAAACTCAATTAAGAGGTCTCGCAGCCTTGAAAACCATGGTTTAATATACCTGAAGGTGCAAAGGAGAGCTATTCCCGAGCACTGCCGTTGACTTAATTTTCATCAAATCATGTTTATTTTATAGTGGGTTGGAGTACTTGGTGTTTAGTCATTCCCACTTAGGTCGTTCCCCTCACACCGGCCATAATGTCTTTAAGAGTTTTTCAACCCCTCAGGAGGGCAGGCCTGCTAAAGATGTACAAATCTCAAACAAAGAAAAAGCCTCAAGGGTCTGGATTTCTGATTGTCTAGAAAAAGACAAAGAATACTCTCCTACCTCTTAGAATTTTAAAAAACACGAAAGACATATTTGTTCTTTAACCAGATAGCAATTTAGGTGCCTAAAAAATGAATTGAAAGAATATACGATGTTTGGTCGATTTTCCTTAGGCAACCTGCAAAGACAACGAATCTTTAGTCATATTGTCTTTGTGTGACAATCATATTCTTTGGCAAGCATTCTGCAAAAATGGATTAGGCTGTGAAAAATTCTAAGATAGACAGATAAATAACCAGGGTCAGTTGTCATAATAATCAATTTGAACAAAAAACCAAAATCATGAAATTTGCTTCCTTTGTCTTTTTAACAAAAAAAATACAGAATCGTACGACAGTATGTAAACTCATACGATACAGGATTCCAGCTCATACGAGATAGGATTCTAGTTTGTACGACACCTGCAGTTTGTTATTTCAGCTTGTGGGAAATGTCGTACGAGATGTACGGACGAAAATCCAAAAAATCTGAAGTCTGGAAAATAACAAAAAAATAAGTAGTCAGTCTTGGAGGCCGAAAAATGTAGTCTTCTGCCCCACGGCGGGTGCCAGAGATGTGTGTGTGAAAAAGGGTCTATAGCTATAAGCACAACACTTCAATTAAGTCATTACATGTATGGTTAGTAAATAAATAATCAATAAATAATAAACCATAACAAAGCGACTAATTGCCTTTTAAAAGATGCGAGTATAAGATTGCTCTCACATTTTTTATAAGCAATACCTGTGACTAGACTACACCAAGACGAAGGATTTAATCTATATGATATTAACTATATGGATGTAAGATGGATGAATAATTCAAGCAATAACGAATTCAAGCAATAATGAATAAACTAAATATGGATGCAAATAATCTAAAAAAGAACAATGATCTTCAATGACTCCAGAGTGAAATTAGCGTGATAATAATCTCCAAGCGTGTTCTCAAAAATCTCTGGGGTGAATTGGAATGAGAGTTGAAGGCTGAATTTATAGAGAATTACACGAGAGATGATGAAAAAGCTCAATTTAGGATTAATTGAAAATAATTGAGAAATCAGGTTCAGTTAACCTTGAGATAGATTCCAATTATAGTTTAATTGAAATGCATTTAGATAAAAAATTCAAGTTGCATTAGAAATAATATTAAATTAATTCCATGCATTTGTGATAAAAATAGATAATTAGTTTATTTATTCAAGAAAAGAGTCTTTTCAATGCAACTGAACTTCTTTTTCTGAAAAGGTTTGAATTCTAATTTTAGAGAATAATCAATAATTCAATTTAATTGCTTTTCTGATTTCAAGTTCTAAATTTAGAAAAAGAAATAATATCTTAAATTTGATTTCTCTCTCAATTCAATTCTTTTATTTTATTTTCAACTCAACTCTTTCTTTGTGATTATTTCTTCTTTTGTAATAAATTAATTCCTTTTGGATGATTAAATGGCAAATTTATTAATTAATTAAATATGCAAGGATATTTAATAAATTAAAATAGGATGATTTGATCAAAATGATATTCTTGGAAATGATTCAATTAATTAAATAAATATTTAATTAATATTAAGTAATTGATTTGTCATGTGATATTTGATGATTAAAGAATTAATAATGTGCCCAAGGTTGATTTAATTGCCTTTGGCTAGGACCTTGGTGATGTTGTCGAGATTAGGGGCCCATGGTTTAGATGACCATTTTTAGGGTATTACATCTAGAACTTGATTGAACTAGACATAGTGAGCGAAAATAAAATCGATTTTGAACTTGATGGATCAAGACACGATGAGTGAAGATAAACTGAACACCTGCTTAGATTGAGCGTGTGATCAAAGATACTCTTTAAACTGATTAACGTTAAGAGATTGATTCAGATGAAGACAAATATCAGCTTGATTTGAAGCAATGAAACTGATATGCCCCTCGCGATTGATTTGACTCAAATGATCGAGAAATCTCAACTTCATATGAAGCAATGAAGCTGAGATGCCCCTTAGCAATAATAATTTGTTTGATTTTCAATTAATTGAAAAGATTTTTGCTCGACTTTTGATGAAGATTTGAAAATTTTCTCGACTTTGAAGATGTAGGTCATGAGGTCATGAGTATGCCCCCTCGGGAGCGAAATCGAAAGATAGTGAGGGTTCATGATTTTAGGCAATTGTTGGCGATGATAACGACTTGAGCACAAAAATTGAGTCAGAGGAATATTTGAAGATTTAGCGATGATTGATAAGAAATTGAGCACAAATGAGAAGAAAAGAATGAACATTTGAGGAAAGCACTAAGTGGTCGTAGTTGTGTGAAATTGACTAGAAGAACGATCTCAGATTTTGATTTCGACCCCGAAAATGGAATTAGGATGGGCAAATTAGCTAAGGGTAGAATTTTCATGTCCACCAAAGCAAGTTGAAAAATTAGATTTTGGGCTATATAAGGGGTCAAAGTGTCATTTTCAATTTATTTTAACCTCTCCAAGTTTGAAATTTGAAAAACCTTCTGCGAAGAAAAATGGTCATTCCGATCTAGGAGCACCGATTTGAGTGCCAGAGATATCATTATCGACCACGGAATTACGAGCCAGTGGTAAGTGACTAATCTTATGCCTGTTTATGTCATCAATTTTGATTTTTTTGTTGAATTTTTTTCTTTTTGTGGTGTTGAAAACCAGTTGTTGTCGTTTTGTCGTGCAAGACAATAATGTGTCTCATACGACAAACTGTCCTTTAGTGTTTCCTCATTTTAGGCCATTAGTTTTGTCGTGCGAGTCCTACCCATGTATCGTACGAAAGTTTTCTTAGAAGACCATTTTATCATGCGGGCATATTTCTTTCGTCGTATCAGAGTCTTTTGTCGTGCTATAGCGATTCCTGACTCATACAAGTTTATGCCTACACTGTGAAATGTCATATGGAAAATAGTGAGCTTTTTTAAGGGTGCAAACATGAAATTTTGATTTGGCAATTGATGTATTTGGATTTGCATGATGTTTACTTTGTCTTATAGAAAATTTGAATGACTTTCTAATGCTCTATTGTTTAATTCTTGTAGGTTCAATTTCCACATGTTCTCTTCCGATGCGTCTATCCTCCTACTATTAGGCTAGTTCGTGAGTTATCCAATATATACAGAGCACATATTGACTTGTGCGAGTTTACCCACCTTCTATAGATGCCAGATATTCGTGTGAATCATGGGATGCTCACTGCACTGGTTGAGAAATTCCATTCTGAGCATAACACATTGAACATTCCATTTACTAGTTGGGGAGATGACCATCACTCTAGAGGATTTTTATAGGATTCTCAGGATTCCATTTGCTGGGGATAAGGTTGATTACGATTCAACTCAGCATCCTGGTATATTAGCATTGAGATGCATTTTTCATGATGAGGACATCCTTTCGCGGGCTATCAGTTGGAATGATATGATAGAGAAGGTACAGTGAGGAGTTTCCCTTGGCATGTGTCTTGGCAGGATTCATTGGTTGCTTCATTATGCTAGATAGGGGACGGTGGGGTTTCTTATGTGGCTAGGTCAGGATGCTGGAGAGACTCATTGATCATCTTGAGAGATTAGGATGGGGTTATTGTCTATTAGCTCACATGTATCGTGAGATGCATGAAGTTGTGTACAGGGAGGGGAAGAGCATGGTAGCAAGGGTCTTGATTTTACAGATATGGGCCTGGGAGAATCTCCCAGTTTGCAGACCTATTGTGGATGATGCCAGAGATCCAAAACAACCGATAGTTTATAGATATTCTGGATACGTTACTCAACCCCATCTAGGCAAGATAGAGTACTAAAGACGACAGCTAGATGACCTGATTGTTGTTGTATGGAGACCGTACAGGGGCCTTGAGATTTGGGATGGCTGGAGAGCTGTGCAGAGAGATATGTTCATGACTCGTCCTCTGATCTGTGATGGTGATTGAGTGTTTCATTGTATCTCGATTCATGAGGCAGTATGGTAGGCCTCAAAGGATTTCACAGGAGTTTATCGCCTACGCTCGCTATGCAGACAAGGAGAGACGGGGATGGGCCCCTAGGTTGTCCTACGCATTGAGCATGCAAGCAATGACAGAGTTACATTGACTTTGGTGGGATTATTTGGATGACATTGTAGATGTGGGGGTATTGCCCCAATACAGGGATTGGTTCCAGCAACATCCATTCCCTAGGTTTACAGATCCATCTGAGCAGGCGCCTCTCATAGAGGAGATTGAGGATCATGCCCCTGCACAGGAACAGGGAGAGAGACAAGGACATGGAGAGAGAGCAGAGGCTCAGAGGCAGGTAGGTGGTGATCCTAGTGTGAGCAACAATAGGGTACCATCTGGAGGGAGACAACAACAAAGAGGAGAGGGCGGATCTCTAGGAGCTGTTGGTGTGAGGAGGAGTGGTGTTAGGACAATGGAGGGTGGAGGAGAGGAGGAGCTAGTAGCTCCTAGACAGGTACAATAGAGGAGGGATGAGCAGGTGGAGATGGAGGCAGAGATGGAGGCGGAGAGCTTGTGAGGGATCAGGGGGCAGCTGATGCAGCATGGTCTATGAGAGCAAGATTAGAAGGTCTGCAGTCACAATTGATAGTGGCTCAGACACAGCTTGCAAAATGAGACTGAGAGTTGGAGGAGCTCAGAGTAGAGGGCGATCATTAGGTCACAGAGATGAGGGCAGAGTGAGACCGATAGCTGGTGGAGCTTAGAGCAGAGCATGATCGTCAGGTCGCAGAGATGAGGGCAGAGCGAGACGCTCTTCAGTAGGAGGTTTTGCACTAGACTATATGGGCATCATATTATGTGGCAGCATATAGCGTAGTTGTTCCATTAGCACAGCAGGTTGTCCCCTACTCTCAATACATGGAGCGATCTGAGGGAGCTTAGGCACCGACATAGGATGTTGGTTAGCAGGCTCCACCTCCTCTACCACCTGGTGATGAGAGAGGTAGAGAGATAGATTTCTTATAGCTCTTAGATTTTGTTAGATATCCCATTTTTTTGTATCCCATATGATTCTTGCTCCGATGGGAGATTGTATATGATAGTTATATCACTTGTACTCTAAGATATTGATGATTATATATATGAGATCTTGATTTGATTTTAGTGTACTTGTGTCGATTGATTTATGAGATGTTTTTCTATATGTATGCATATTTGTTCAGTATGGATGTATGTAATGCGAATGAATATGAATGTTTGTTTTTGTTTGACGAGGTTAGGTGTGACATCGTCTGAGCAGGGTTTGAAGAACTAGCTCCTTGGAGAGTGACTTTCTTTTGAGTGCGGGTCACAACATTTGCATTTTGTGATTCATGTTGTTTGTCTTTGATTATAATCACATTGCAATATTCAGGTTGGGAAGAATCAATCATGTTGATCACATTGTCATTGCTGGTATAGGTGTAATTAACTTTGGCACCTCCTTTTCACTTTGAGGAATCACCTTGTTCATAAACAGGTAAGGGATCTTTACAAGTTTGTGATCAGCATTAGTTGTGTGATTTCCCACAATAATTTTGCCAGTGTCAATGAGATCTTGAATCTCATGCTTAAGCTTCATGCAATTGTTTGTGTTATGACCTTTGTTTCGATGGTATTCGCAATGTTCGTTTTCTCTCCACCATTTTGGTTTAATTTCCAAATCATATGACCTAGAATTGTCTGGTAAGGTTATCAAATTGTTTGCGAATAAATTTTTGAAAGCGGATTCGTATGATTCTTCCAGAGGAGTGAATTCGCATTTAGGTTTCGAAAGCCAAGGTTTCTCTTTAAACCACTCTTTTACTTTCTTTGGAGGATTTTCTGTTGTAGTTTCAGCTGCTTTGAGTGCTTGCGTGCCACTACCCTAGTTAAATATCATGGATTTTGATTTTGCTTTAACAGTGTCTACCACTCCATCATTAGCAACATTTTTGTTTCCATCTTTTCCATATTTCCAATATTTGTTCTTTTCTTTGGAACTAGATCCCGGTTGTGTTTCTTTCCAAAGTGAGATATCTCCCTTCTTTATAAGCACATCTTCCATCCTGAGGGCATTATCTACCATTTTGTTGAATGAAGGGTGCACTTGCATTTGGATACTGTATTTCAATTTAGGGATTAAGTTGTTGATGAAGATATCCATCTTCTCAAAATCTGTAATAGGCCGTGAATGTATAGAGAACATCTTTCTCCATCATTGGAGAAAAGTGAGAAAGGGCTCTCCTGTTTTCTGTTTGGTATTGCAAAGCTCTATCATAGTGACTGGGTGATGAATTTTATAGGAGTATTGTTGTAGAAACAATTGGATTAATTCTTCAAAAAAATTATCCCCATAGGTAGGTTTGAGAACCATTCCATAGCTTGCCCTCCTAAACTTCTCAGGAAAAGGCACATGAGATACGTTTGGTTGTGCATGAACTCCATACATAAAGCACAAAATTATCTGATACTGTCTTGGGGATCTGAGCTACCATCATATTTATCAAATTTTGGGATCTCTACTCATGAAAGAAATAGAGGCATGTAAATTTTTTTGTCAAATGGAAAGGCTATATTGTGTCCAAAGAATATTGTTTTAACGATTTATCCTTGTTTTTCAGTTCTATGATCTCAATTCGTAACGCTTGTAATTGTTTGTTTACCATTGCTAATGGTGTCTCTTCCTCTTTAGTGATGAGGGCCTCAACATTATAACCAGTAGGAAGTTTAGCTCCTTGCTTTTTTAGTTCTAGAAAATAGTCTTCTTTTTCTCTAGCCAAGATAACCTTCATCATTTTTCAGAAATCTTTATCTTTTTGACATTTATGTATATCAGTTTCTAGAGGTTCAGAGGCTTCAGATTCACTTGATGAGGAATCATTGTCGGTATCATGGATACTGAGATCATCATAAGTTTTGTGTTTAGAAGCTTGTCTTTCTTGTTTTGTTCCAGATATGGTGGGAGACAAGCGTTGATCATAAATTGGCATATCTGATGATGAAGGTTTATCAGTGAGAGGATCCTTTACGTAAAATGCATTATCTTGATATGAAAATGATTGTCCTTTGTCCTTGGCAGCTTTCTTATGGGAACTTCTAGTTTGAATAGGCATTTTTATTGACTGATGTGACCTAAAGTTGTTTGTGATGCAGAAGTCAAGATCAAATTTGGAGTTAGTTGTTCATTTAACGTATCGATTGAGAAAAGCAACTAAGATTTAGTCTGGTTTCAGGAATGATCTATCATGTGTAAGATGTTTATCTAAGTTATCTAAGTGACTTAAGTTTGATAAATGGTTGATTGAACTAGCTGAAAGATGATCGACAAAATCGTGCAACACTACGGAGGAAGTGCACTGTTTAGATTTGTTTATGCTCATAATGATTATAACCAGTTTTTATGCTCACTATAGACTGTTTTGGGCAAGTTTGATTGTTCTGGACTGACAA
The DNA here is from genome assembly GCF_030272615.1 of Cryptomeria japonica. Taxonomy (NCBI): domain Eukaryota; kingdom Viridiplantae; phylum Streptophyta; class Pinopsida; order Cupressales; family Cupressaceae; genus Cryptomeria; species Cryptomeria japonica. The sequence continues at coordinate 240,745 of NW_026729020.1, read as the reverse complement.
AATCAGAGTTTCGTACGACTCATTTTACAAGACCAGACGACAGTTTAATAGCTTCAGGATGACAGAAACGGAATTTCATACAAGTTGATGCCTATGCTCGCATGACATATGGTTATACCTCAGACGAAAAACTGATGAATGTAATGGTTTTCGTACGACACAGAATCTGAGACCAAACGATAATTCCCTAAGAAGGATGACAGTTTATTAGATTTCGTACGACATAGAACTGAGGCTTAGATGACAAACTGTTAGACCTGATAAAATTTCGTATGACAACAGGTATGTAGCAGGATGGTAAATCAGAAGACTCATACGATGGTTTACTGGACAAAGACAAAATCTATGACAGACCAAGTTTTTAATGACGGATGATGATCAGTTTTGAGATGGACTGAGTTTTTGGATAGCTGAGATAGACTAGTTTTGACACAGACAGAGTTTTGACTAGGATAGACTAGTTTTTGACACAAACATAGTTTTGACTAGGATAGACTAGATTTTGACACGGACAAAGTTTTGACTAGGATAGACTATTTTTGACATGGACAGAGTTTTGACTAGGATAGACTAGTTTTTGACACGGACATAGTTTTGACTACTGAGTTGTTTATTGTTTTCTCCAATTTTGGTATTTCAGTTTCAGTTTCAGGGATGAAAATACAGTAAACAAACAATATGTATAATGACTTCAATCACAACATGCTAACCCTATGGAAATTGGCGAGAGAAGGAAACCTTTGCTTGCAGACTCAAGAACACACCCAATAGCTAATCAAAATATAACCGCTGAGTCTCATACAATGGATTCTCAACGCCATATTAGCCAATTCCAAACGCTAATGGGGGAACGATATGGCAAGTGTCTTGGGAGAGTTACTATCTTTCTTGCACAAAGATTATCCCCCCTTTTGGAGGTGAACCAGGTAGCTTCTAATTTTAATTGGAACTAATAAGGGATCTGTTCGGTGTGTTGGGGTATAGACTCAATTAAGAGGTCTCCCAGCCTTGAAAACCAAGGTTTAATATACCTGAAGGTACAGAGAAGAGATATTCCCGAGCACTGTCTTTGACTTGATTTTCATCAAATCACATTTATTTTATAGTAGGTTGGAGTACTTGGCGTTTAGCCGTTCCTACTTGGGTCGTTCCTGTTGGTATTTTGGTATGGTTTTGTCATTGATGTCAACACCTACTAACACTTATCAACTCTGGCACTTTGGAGAATCAGCAACATTCACCGGCAAGCAAATGACTCAAGCACGGTCACCGGTATCTGGTACACCGGCAGTATATAATGATCACCGACACTTGGAATGGCATGGAAAACACTTGGTTATGTCGAAGACATCATTTGGACACTTTGTCTTGAAGATTTGTGTATTGGCATATTCATATTAGCATATTTGCTGTTATCGGCAAATAGGTCCAGGTTATACACCGACAGGCTCATCTTTTCCAGATCAGCATGGCACACTATGGAGATGATTTATTATTGTTGTAAATACATTAAGCTGACATGTTGAATCGGTTATTACATCGGGCATTAATTTATTTGTAAATTGATTTTATTGTAATATCCTTTAGAGCCGACCTACTATAATTGGTCCTAGGTTATGATATAAATGTAAGATCTTATTTGTAAAGATTGGATGTGGAATGCGAAAAAGTATTGTGTGAAGGTATATTCGAGAATAAACAGAGCTATACACGCAGACATCATTTGAAGGTTGAAGGAGGGTTTTGTGAAGACAATCAGAACTACACCGGTACTGAATCTAGCATAGAAGATGCTAATTTAAGCAGTACATTCTTATTGGATTTAACCATCCAATTGTAGTCAATGTGACTCCTATTTTGTGTTTGAGCAGTGAGCTCTAGGCGCTTGGCCTTTCTGCATGTGCAGACCCCATTTGTATACACTTACTATCTGCAGTAGTATCATCTGATTGTGGGTAAGGTTTCCCACCGTGGTTTTTCTCCCTACAGGGTTTCCACATACAAATATTGGTGTTATGTGTTGTGGATGACTTTATCTTTTTGTTTCATGCATTAATCTTTACCGGTATTGCAATTAACTGATAAAACTGTCTACCAGTATAAAAGACTGGTTTACCGGTATTAAGCATTAAGTTGGTTAAGTTGTTTTTGGTTTGAATTTATTTGACAACTGATTCACCCCCCCTCTTAGTTGTCTCCAGGACCTAACAGTTCCCCTCTCACTGGCCCTAATGGCTTTGGCCTTAAAGGCTCCTCGGGAGGGCAGGCCCGCTAAAGATATACAAATCTCAAACTTACGAAAAAGCCTTAAGGGTCTGGATTTATGATTGCCTATACAGACAAGAGCATACTCTCCTACCTCTCAGAATTTTTTTTAAACACGAAAGACAAATTTGTTCATTAACCAGATAGCAAGTTAGGTGCCAAAAAAAATGAATTTAATGAATACATAATATTTGCTTGAATCTCCTTAGGTAACCCGCAAAGACAACGAACTAGTAGTCATATTGTCTTTGTCTGACAAGCATATTCTTCGACAAACATTCTGAAAAAACTGATTAGGTTGTGAAAATTTCTCAGACAGACGAACAACAAGCCAGGGTCAGCATTAGTACGATAAAAATTGAATGAGAAAACTCGACGAATGAAATCTGCTTTAAACCCAGAAACACAGAATACCATACGACGATTCTCACTGAGTCGTGCGATAATTCGTACGAGATCACACGATATTTGCAATTTGTCATTCGATGGAGTGGGAAAACTCGTACGATAATTCGCAGCAACTGTACGGATGAAAATCCGAAAAAAATAAAAAGCTGAAAAAAAAAAAAAAAAGTTAGTCTCCGAGGTCGAAAGATGTAGTTTTCTGCCCAATGGTGGGTGCCAGAAATGTGTGTGTGAAAAAGTGGAATAAGTCTGTAAGTTGCAAAATTTATTTTTAAAATGATTTTGAAAAATTTCTCCCATCTCTTTACGTTGTTCAAATTGTTTTTTTTGAAATAAGTAAATTCAAATCATGCCAGCTGAGTCTTGTGGTTAATCACCTAAGAGTTGCAAATCTAATGAGTTAGTGCAATGTTTTATATGCAGCGTCTACCAGAGTTGAGTCTACGACTACCAAATTTGAAGATATTTATTGCGAATACTATTGATGCAGACTGTGCTCTTGCTTTTTGAAAGGTGCTCCTTTGTTGAAAACAATGAGAATCGGCATGGGTTACAACATAGAGTCGTCATCTGGGTTTCATCAAATTGTAAATAATTTCCAATCTCTTGCTAGGGATTTCCCAAAAACCCAAATCTCAGTGTCACGGACAAAATTATTTTGACATTAAAGTGTTTTCTGAGTTTTCATTTGGGAACAATGAAAGTGTCTTTGTTTTGCTTTTGTTATTTTGGCAGTAATTATATGTCGAGATTATGCTTTTATGTTGTTTTGAAAGCACTCGGAATGGCATGGATTAGAACTTGGAGACATTTCGATCTGATAAGTTTGATGAATTTTTCCCTATATTTTTTGCTAAGGATTTCCCAAAAACTGAAATTTTAATTTTTGAAGGAGAAATAAGTTGACGATACATGTAAGTGTTTTCTTAGTTTTGATTTGGGAATAGTAAAAGTTTTCCTGTGGGTATGTTGAGTTCTGAGAGAGAATGTTTTTCCATAAGCTATTAAATGTGCTGCACCTTTCATACAACTATACCAAGCTTTTATTCAAAGCAAAAATATGTTGCGAAACTTATTGTTTTTCTCCATAATGTCGTTTTCTGTACCAGCTTTTGTAGTGAGAATGTTGAATTGTGATGGAAACTAAAAAGTCGTGCGAGTTGCACAATATGGCACAAAAGCATATATTTTCATTTTATGCTGTGTAAAATTGGTTCCATCACTATTTCGTTGGCCTGCCATGTTTCTGCTTCCCTTTCTCATAATATTTTTAATCCTTTCCTTGTCTCTTTATTCAACCTACAGATCAAACTACTTAAGGAGTTTTTTTACTTGCTCTTTTATTTCCTAAGAATGGAATACAACCACCCCTCATCAATGTTTTACATTAGAGTTTGAAAATTTAATTTGTTATTAAAAAAACTAGAGCATGGTCTTATTCTCTTCCTGTGCACAGCTACTAGCAAACCCACTAGGCGCATTTCAATATTATTAACTAGCATACATATATAATACGCCGAGAGATATCTTCTCGAGGCATCTCTTAGAGTTTGGGGTACATGATAAAAATAGGCGCCTCAAGAAAGATATCTCTCAACATATTATATATGTATGTGTGTGTGTGTGTGTGTGTGTGTGTGTGAGAGAGAGAGAGAGAGAGAGAGAGAGAGAGAGAGAGCAAATATATGTAAGCTAGTAGCAGTCGCGGTGTAGCATGGGAAACAATAAAAAAATTCAAAATAGAACTATATAATATTATATTATTAATGTTTGTTGCAATAATATGTAATATTATAATTGCAATTATTATTATTATTTTCTATTTGTTTGTGGAATAATATTACAATATATTATTATTATCAATTTATATTGTTTTGATTATAATGATATTATTTTATAATTTATTGAAAATAATATTCATAATATAAATTTGAAATATTTTAAATGTATTATATTATTATTTTAAATTATTGTTAGTTATAATATTATTTTTATAGTTTTATTAGTAATATTATATTAATATAGTGTTATATGATAAGTATAATACTATTAATTTTTATTTTGAAACTACAATATTGTTTTATAGTTATTAAGTGTATAATATCAGGGTTAGGGTTACAAACTTGGTTAGAGTTAGGGTTACAATTATAGTTAGGGGTGGGACTATGGTTATAGATAAGACTATGGTTATAGATAAGATTATGATCATGATATAATAACAATTATGTGGGCTTTAGTTGAAGATTAGGGTTAGGGTTAGGGCTAATATCATAGTCAGGTTTATGCTTAGGATTAGGTTTTGCATTAGAAATATAATTATAATGAGGGTTAGGGTTATAATTATAATGAGAGTTACTATTGTACTTAGGATTAGAGTTAGGGTTGGGGTAAGGGTTACAATTTGGGTTAATCTTAGTGATTGTAATTAGGGTTAAGGTTAAGATTAGGGTTAGGGTTAGGGTTATATAGTTAGGATTATAAGGTTATATATAATTAATAATTAGATATAAAGTTAGGTTTTGGGTCATTATCAGGTTAGGGTTAGGGTTATGGTCTAGATTAGAGGGAGTTATAGTATTATAGATAAAATAATAGTTATATTTGGTTTTAGTTATCGATTAGAGTTTTTATTTTAGGATAATGCTTGGGGTAAGGGTTGAGGTTCAATTAGAATCAGTATTAGAGTTAGGGATAGGGTTTAATAAGGATTAGGGTTAGCATTACAACTAAATTAAGGTTAGAGCTAGTGTTATGACTCAAGAAGGGTAAGGATTTTAAGGATAAAGCACGTTGTTAGGTTTTCGGCTATATAATAGAGCTTCGTTTGAAGGTTAGTGTTCGAATTTAATTAGGGTTATGGTTAGGGTTAGGGTTATTGCTTAGGTTAGGGTTTTTGGTTTGGGTTATTATTATGGTTATGGTTAGGGTTTAAATTTACATCATGGTTAGGATTAGCGTTTACATCATGTTTGGAATTATGAATAGGGTTAGGGTGTACATCATGGTAAGGGTTAGGTTTAGGGTTATTTTTTAGGGAAAAAACTATCCAACCCTTAGGTTGCACCAAGATATTAATACACTTCATATATTATTAATACATTGTAATAGATGATTGGTGCACATCCTAAGGGCTATAGAGCCATTCCCTAATTTTACAGTTAGGGTTTAGGGTTATGGTTAGGTTGGGTTAGGGTTAGGGTTAGGGTTAGGGTTAGGGTTATGATTAAGGTAATGGTTTAGAGTTATGGCTAGGACTATGGTAAAGGTTATGGTTTAGATCATCGTCCAGGTTAGTGTTAGGGTTAACATTAGTATTATAGCTAGGGTTATGGTTTATATCATGGTTAATGTTAGGATTAATGTTAGTGTTTACATCATGGTTAAGGTTAGGTTTAGGGTCAACGTTATGATTAGGATTTGCATCATGATTAGGGTTATTGTTACGATTATGGATAGGGTTGGGGATTAGGATTATGGTTAGGTTTAGGATCTGAATCATGGTAAGGGTTAGGGTTATGGTTTGGGATAGGGTTTAAAATTAGGATTAGGATGATAGTTAGTGTTTACATTATTATACAGATTAGGGTTAGTTTTAGGGATTGGGTTAGGATTAGGTTTAAGGTTATAATTAAGGTTATTGCTAGGGTTAGAATTTACATCTTGATTAGGATTAGGGTTAGGGTTAGTATTACAATTTATTTAGAGTTTAATTACAGTTAGAGTTAGCATTAGTATTCAAATAGAGTTAGAGTTCAAGGATAAAGCATGGTGTGAGGGTTAGGATTATACAATAAAGCTTCATTTTAAGGTTAAAGCTAAGACTTAATTAGGTTTATGGTATTAATATAAATTTGAATTTACTTTGGAGCATTTAATATATGTGCTATATGATTTATTTGTTGCTGAGGAGTGGAGTATGTGGAGGATATTTTTCTAATAGGTTTGGCAAAAGTGGAAGGATTATAAAAGGTAAGGTTATTAAAAATGATATAAATTGTAACTATTTTGTTATTCTCATTGATGAAGTTAGCTCAGTTATCATTAAAGTAACACTAGCATCATAATATTATTTGATAAAATTCTTTTATTCAAAGCAGTGGCAATAGTTAATGTACACAGGGTCAGGATTTACATCAAGGTTACAATTAGGGTAAGGATTATGGTTAGTGTTGGGGCTTAGGACTATGGTTAGGGTCAAGGTTATAGTTTGGATTAGAGTTTAGAGTTAGGATTAGGCTTACAATTAGGTTTTACATCATGGTTAGGGCTAGGATAAGTGTTAGGGTTAGGATTATGGTTAGAGTTTTACATCATGATTCAGGCTATGGATAGGGTTAGGGATAGGGTTAGAGATAGGGTAAAGGGTTGGGTTAGGATTTACATCATAGTTGGGGTTAGGGTTGGAGTCAGAGGGTTAGGATTATGGTTAGGATTATTGTTTACGGTTACGGTTAGGATTATTATTTATGGTAATGGTTAGGATTATGGCTAGGGATAGAGCTTACATCATAGTTATAGATAGTGTTAGGGATATGGTTAACTATAAGGGTTAGGATTTATAAAATGATTAAGGTTAACATTATGGTTAGGCTTAGGGTTTAGGGTTATGGTTAGAATTATGGCTAGAGATAGGGTTGTTATCATAGTTAGGGTTAGGATTAAGGGCTACAGTTAGTATTATGGTTAGGGCTAGGTTTAGGGTAAGGGTTATGATTATTGTGAGGATTTACATCATGGTTAGGAATAGGGTTAGGGTTAGGGTTAGGACTTATCATTATGGTTAGGATTAGGGTTTACATCATGGTTAGGGTTAGGGTAAGAGATTGTTATGGTTTGGGTTAAGGATTAGGGTTAGAATTAGAATTATGGTTAGAGTATTATGATTATGATATAAAAATAATTATTAGAGGTTTTAACTCAGGATTAGGGTTAGGGTTAGTATTCTAGTTAGTATTGGAGATTCATCATGGCTAGGGTTATGCGTAGGATTAGGTTTTTTATTGGAGATATAGTTAGGTTTAGGTTTGTTATAAGGTTAGGCTCAAAGCTAAGATTGCATTTAGAAGTAGTATTAGAGTTAGAATTTTTATTTATATAATTTCTTATATATCTGATGGTTGTAGAGCATGGTCTTATTCTCTTCGCACAACTACTAGCAAATCCACTAGGCACATTTCAATATTATTAATAATTTATTTACGTACTGCCCTTTTCAAATAGTGTTTGATTCAATTAAATATATTTCATGTCTTTTGTGCCAAATTGTATTTAAATTTCATCTCTTTTGCCCCAAGTTGTTTTTCAATATTAGAGATGCTGGGTAAAATGTTATTTATTCTAATGTGTTTTGATGTGTAATTATTTGTTGAATTTTTAAATACATACAACATTGAAGTTAGATTTTATTTTCATATTTCAGGAGCCAACATTTTATTGATGAGTTATTCAAGTTAGGTTACATTTTCATATTTCACTTTGAGAGCAATATAAGGTGTAGAATTACAGAGTTTGGTTTTAGGGAATTTCAAGATGTGTTTTTTTCTTTTTAGGGAATTTCAAGATATAGATATTGCATTTGTATACTGATGTTGAATGTTTTATAGAAGATACATAAAGTAGGTTGAACCTTCTCTTACTTAGTTTTGCATTGGCACACTCATGTAACATATCAAAACTTCAAAAATTGATATAAAATAAAAAGGGTTAAATAAATATATCAAAACAATAATAATAGATTAACATATTAGCTATATATGATTTTCACATGGAAAGAGTCAAAATGCAAATAAAGAATAGAAGTAGGCCCCATATCTCAAGCAAATACAAATAAGGAAGACAATCGAGGGGGGCATCTTAAACTTCCCCAAATTTAACCAAAGATAAAATTTGAATAATAGACCAATTTTAGTGCTTCCATCAATCTTAAACACTCAAAGTTAAAAAAACACGAAAGAAAAATGAACAATATTTTCTTCATTATATCCACATAGAAAAACTCTATCTTAAATCATATTGAAGGATAAAAACTCTATCTTTCTAATATTATTAAAGAAGCATTCTAACTTATAAATATTGCAGTAAATCTATTTAGAAACAAATTTTCTTCTACATAAATAATTTGCAATAGTTTGGTTTGTTTCAATTGTAGTCCCAAAAGATAAAAACCATACAAACATTTAATACGTTTAAGTTTAGATATCTAAAAATATCTTAAAAGTTGATTCCATAAAAAAAATTTAATATTTTTTTCCCACGACATAAATCTTTTATTAATTCTGAATTCCTATCTCATATCCCATTTCTACATTAAATTAACTAATCGTGTTTATTAAATTCTTCTCATAACCATCCAAAATTATTATATATAATCAAATAACAAATGTCCTTTTTCTCCTCCGCACATCTTAAAACTAATTTATAACCATCTCACCAAAACTATTCTTCACCTTGATCTTCCAATTTACTTATCTTAACCATCCATCTTTTATTCTCAACCATAGATATTAATCCTACCAAGCCTCTAAATTAATCATCTTTCAGCTATTTTCACGAGGAACCCAAATGTAAATCATATTATTATGTTGCCGGTTTGTGAGATTTGTATTATTGTTAAAATTTAGTTGTTTTATTTATTCTGAATTTTTTTTTTTTTTTTTCATAATCAATGGTTTTATCAAATGTTGAATATGGTTTTAATGTTAATTATATAAGTTTATTAGTACTTGTCTTTATGCTAGTACTATTACAATCAGTTGCAATCATTTTGGTTAACTTGTTATTATTCAAACTATGAATTTTTTCTTTTCATATTTTTTTTCAATTTTTAAAAAGTTAAAATGCATGATTTTTAAGTTTCTAAGTTGTAGAAATTATATTTCTCCAATCTAATTGACTAAATTTTTTACATCTTATTACTCACAGATCCATTTCTAGGATTTTAATATGGTTAGATGTTTAGTTTCTTTCCTTTCATTATATATCCTAAAGTTCAAAAGAGAGCACAAATTACCTTTATAAAAATATATAAATTACTTTTTACATATATAAAATTAATTAATAATTATTATTAAATTTAATTTCAAAAACATAATAATAATAATAATAATAATAATAATAATAAATGTTTTTTTTTTTTTTTTTTTTTTTTGGATAATTTCATTATTAGATGAAATAATTAGGAAGCTGAGTTTTGAAATATTTGCTGCTTGACGTTTCTCTGCATCAACCGTTATTCGTTCTGTGCATTACGTGGCGACAAGGTGGCAGGCGATGGTGGGAAGACGACGGCGGTTTCCGGCGATGTCGGGTCAGGTGTGTTTACTCCAACTTCGCCTTTAATTAGAATGGCATTAAATAACTGTCCTCCCCTCGATGGCTCACCCGCTCTCGTACCCATTTCACCACTAGGCAACCATGAATGCCCATTGGATGGCATTAATGGCTCTCTACCCAGCCCTCCAAAACCTGATAATACCTCCATTAACAAACCAAAAACATTCGCAGAGGTAGTGTCGAAGGCTGGAGTGGCAGTTGACGCTAGTGCTAAGTTTATATCCTCGACACCTGATGGAGCGCCCAACTCCGGTAAGGGCCCTGGGGTTTCTAATAACCCATTCTCTGTTATGCCTAATCCAGAAATGTTAGTTGAAATATTGAACGAAAAGAATAGGCTTAGAAATTGTGCAATTTTCTTCTCTGCTGTGGAGTTAGATAAATGTCCTCCTCGCAAATTCCTCGATGACTGGCTTCACAATTACTAGAGTTTGAAACTAGGTTTTCACATATCGTTTTGCAGACAAATTCAGCGAGGTTTGTATGTTATCTTTTTTGTTTCACAGGAATCACAGGCCGAAGTTCTAAAAAAACAATATTGGAATGTTGGTTCCACCTCCTTCCGCGCTCTGGCGTGGTCACCCGAAGCCATTCATGAAGAAATCATCGCCCTCTCCGCCCCTAGGTGGGTCTTGGTTAAACATATCTCCCCCTTCCTATGGAGATTTATTCCGCAGCTCTTGGAACCCCTGGGTAGAGTCATCCGAATGGATGATACTGTGAGGTTGGTTCCCCATCTTGATGCCTGCATCCTCATAGCTATTAAACTGGGAATTGATATACCAGAAGCCCTAAATGTGAATATAGCTGACGAAAGGATAAAATGCCCTATCGAAATACTTGGTGGGTTGAATGCTTGCTTTCTATGCCGAAGAGAAGGTCACAGACGTAAAGACTGTCCAATTATTAAAAAGAAATCGATTACTACCTCTGATAAAACCACTAGTGATAACACCCCACAAGCTCCTCCTGTCCATACTGCTTCCGATACTCAAACACCTCGGCCAAACACCCAAAATGCTCAAAATAACCTCCATTTCACACCCCTTTTCGCAGCCTCTGCCCCTCCACAGATCCCCAATTGTTCTGATACTCTATCATTGCATAACACTAAAACAGCTGCGGGTAACTCGGATGGATTCCTAACCATTACCAAGAAAAGGAGAAGAAAAGTTAACAAAAACAAAGATGTTTCATCCCCGCAAGCTCCCCCCTGTTTAAACAGCCCCGTCTCTGTTTTCCCTCAAAAGTGCGATCCTACTGATAAAACTTGCACTAATTCTAAGACATCTGACTCACGTAAAGCTCTTAAAGAAATAGAAGATGATTGTACTATTGAAGTTATACTTGCATGTAATCCCACTATGGTCTCTTGTAGCACCAAGCAGGCCATGGATGAAGACAAGCAGATACTGTTTGAGTCGGATTATGAGTATGATGGTATGGATGATCTTCCCATCTCGAAAAGAAGGGGAAGACCTGTGGGGTCAAAAAATAAAAACTCTGGTAATAAAAAGAAAGAGGATTCCTCCCCAAATAATGTGACTCCCATCTAGGGAGCGGCTATACAGGACCTTCCCCTGAACATTGTTTCTCAATGAATTGCGTTTCATGGAATATAAGGGGCCTAGAGTCCCCGGATAGGAAATTTGTTATAAAAAAATACATTGACTCCCAAATTAGCCTGGACTTCTTGATGCTCCAAGAGATCAAAGCAGTGGATTTCACCCTTTATAATAATCTGGCCTATATTTGGAAGGATGCTGTTAAATTTCACACTCTTCACACTAGAGGAAAAGGAGGGGTTGCTCTTCTTGTTCATCCTAAATGGAGTTCTTGCATTATTGATCATGGAGTATCACCATGCAATCGTGCTGTCTGGGTTACTATTAAGTATAATAATAACAGTTTTGGTATATGCTCTGTTTATGCTTCAAATGACTGGAAAGAAAGGATAACCCTTTGGGACTGGATTGATAACCTTCCTGACTTACCTTGGATTGTGGGGGGGGATTTTAATATGATCGAATCACAGGCTGATAAGGAAGGAGGACTCCCTTTTACCTGGAAGGATGGAGAAAAACTTCATTGGGATAGAATGAAAATTAACAAACTTCTATATGATCCCCTTGCTGGAAATAAGGACCTCTCTCCTGGAATTTGGCACACATGGTGCAATTTCCAGCAAGGGGCTAACAGAATCTATTCGAGGTTAGATAGGTTTTATGCCAACAAGAATCTTTTCTCTGTCCTCCCAGATAAATGGGGTAACACTGTTCTTGCCACATCTACCATTCTTTCTGATCACCACCCCATAAAAACCAGATTTATTTTTAACAACTCCCCGACTCACTGTAGGGCTTCTGATTCTAAATTCATATTAAATACTAGTCTTCTGGAAGATGAGGATGTCTTAGCTGCTGTTCATATCATTAGTCTAATTAATAAAAGTCATTTTCCTCACCTTAATAATATTGAAAAATGGGACCTAAATGTTACTACTTGGCAAAATTTCCTTAAAACCATTGGCCAGAAAAGAGCCAAAGACTATAGAGGCATTGAGAAGACCCTCTCTGCTAATCTTCAGGTTGCTGAATCTCACATTCAAGCCAACCCCTCTGACTATAATCTTACTGCCCAGGTCATTTATGCTAAGAATGCTCTTAGCTGACATCTTCAGGCCAAAGCCCGTGGTGCAAAAATTAGATCTCGAGCTAATTGGCTACAGTTCGGTGACAGTGGTTCCAAATTCTTCTTCAATCTTTTGAAGCATAAATAGACTAATGAATCTATTGATAGAATTGTCATTGATAATCAGGACATCACCAACCCTGATTTGATAAAGGAAGCCTTTGCGAAATACTACCAGAATCTCTTTACTTCTGAGGATTCTGTGGAAGCTGATAACATTAGAAACCAATGTCTCTCCATTATTCCTAAAAAGATCACTGATCATGATGTTGTTATCCTTTCTACCGAGATCACCTTGGGAGAAATCGAGAAGGCAATCCTCTCCCTCCAAAAAGACAAGGCCCCCGGGCCCGATGGCTTGCCTGCTGAATTCTATAAAACCAACATTGGATGGATCTGTCATGAACTTCTTAAAGTTTATTCTGATGCATTAGAAAGAGGTTCCTTAGGAAGAAACATCAATAGGGGTATCATCAAACTTATCCCCAAAGAGGGAGATAAAGCTCTTATTAAAAATTGGAGACCGATTACTCTTCTTAATGTGTCCTATAAAATCTTAGCCAAAATCCTTGCTCTTAGGCTTCAGGATATTCTCCCTAAGATTATTAGTTCAACGCAGACTGGATTCATTAAGGGAAGATACATTTTAGAAAATGTTATAACTAGTTGGGAGGCTATGAATTGGGCAAAGCTCTCCCAGCAAAATTGTGCCATGTTACTGTTAGACTTCAAGAAGGCCTACGATCGTGTAGAATGGAATTTCATCTCCATGACTCTCAAAGCTTTTGGTTTTCCCACCAGATTTTGTAATCTTGTTAAAATGATGATGAATGATGTCTTTGCCCAGATTGATATCAACGGATCCTTATCTGATGCTTTCCCGCTTGGGAGATCCATCAGACAGGGCTGCCCTTTAGCCCCTGCCCTCTTCGTGATCTCCTCCGAAGCTTTCCACTATATTCTCAGAGATCACTCTATGTCCCCTGCTGTTAAAGGTATCCGGCTCCCTAATAATGAGGAGCTCATCACCAGTCAGTTTGCTGATGACACCACTGTTTTCTTTGAGGCCCGTGACAGTAATTTTGAAGCTCTCCAATGCAAACTTAAAACTTTCTGCAGTATATCCAGAGCAAAGATCTCCTACTCGAAATCTGTTTGCCTTGGGTGGGATGAGACCCCTCCTGACTGGAGCAATAGGTTCCATTATCAATGGGGAGGTCCCCATTTGGTTGTTTGGTATCTTGGTATTCCTTTTTCTATTGACCCCTCTCTTAAGGCCATGTGGAATTGGATCAAGGACAAAATTAACATCAAACTCAATAAATGGCATAACCAGTTCCTTTCTCTTGCTGGCAGAGTACAGGTTTGCCAAAAGATTCTCTCATCTTATAACATATATTACTCTTCGGCCTGGATGTTTAACAACTACCAGATCTTAGAGATCCAAAAGGCTATTAGGAACTTCTTATGGTCCGATGGCAAAGGATCGAAAAAACTTCATGCTGTTAAGTGGCAATGGTGCCATATGGACAACTTACTTGGGGGGTTGGGCTTGAAAGATCTTAGAACTCAGGGGGTTGCTCTTGCCGCCAAGTGGATCTTCCACTCTATGGAGGGTGATTCCCCATGGAAAATCCTCATTAGAAACAACATTGAATTGGGTTTCCCTAAACATGCTAAAACTTGGAAAGGCCTACCCCTCTCTGATCTTATCATGGGGAACTTTCCCATTAAGGTCCATGGCTATGCTGTCTTTTGCTCCATTTGGAAAGCTTGGGAACAAGTTAGAAAGTTTGTGTACAACAAGGACTTCCATGATAGTCAAACTCTGTATGGTGAAAGATCTATATGGTGGAATTTGCAACTCTCTGGTAAGCCCTTAGCCCTCTCACAAGGTTGCTCTGCTAAAATTTGGAATAAAAAAGGGATTTCCCAATTGGTTGACTTATTTGAGCATAATCAACTTATACCCTGGAATGATCTTAAAATTAAATTCAACATTCCTGACTCGCAAAACAAAACCTACAATATGATTGTCAAAGCCACCAAAGATCTCCCTATGACTTGCGATGTGGATTCCAATAGAGTCCTTCAGTGCAAGTGGCCTGGTGGTAGCATCTTTAGCAAACTTAAGGCAAAAAACATATATAATGTTATTAATCACAACGAATCCATTATTGATCATATTAATGCTCTCTGGTATACCTCCCTTGATAGCTGCTCCTGGAAGAAACTCCTCAATCACCTTTGGAAAGGACCCATTGAACCAAAAATCAAATATTTTAAATGGCTGCTATTGCTGAACAGACTCCCTGTCAGAAACTTGGAAGCTAAAACTGATTACTGCAACATCTGTAAGATGCCTGAAACCAGTAGGCATATTTTTTTCAATTGTACTTTTGCAAGAAGGATCTGGCAAATGTTTGATATATCTTATCCACTTGATTACACTATTATGAATATTGTAACTGGTCATATTTATGGGATTAAAAAGGATACTAATCTTTTTTGGTATATTTTATCTTCTAACATCCTTTGGCAGCTCTAGAAGTGCAGGAACGAGGAAAGGTATCAGGACAACCCTCGGTCCCTTACTGAGTTTTTCTGTAAACTCACATATTTTAAAATCCTTTTGCAGGTCCGTATCATGATGCTGATTGATAAGGACAAGCTTAGGAGATTCCTAAAGACTGGTCACGCCACTTTTTTAGTATATGAGATGCAGCATGGTTACGAGTGGAGGAGGAACATGGAGGACATTAAAGCTTTTGAGAAGACCCTAAACAAAATGAACCAAGAAGTCAGAAAGAACAAGAATACCAAAAAAGAGGTGATGGCTATGCTGAGACAGATACAGGAAAGGAAGAAGGTTGTCTGGATTGAAGGGGAAAAGGGGTGGACAACCTGGGTTGATGCCATTGATGGCATCCTACTATAAGTTGTATTAATTTTGTTGCTGGCCCCTATTTTGTCATGTATATTCTGGTTACTATCTCTTGATTTCTTGCCGGGAGGCCATGCCTCATACTCTCTTTTTGCTGCCTCTATGAGGCCCGGACTCGTTCTTGTATAATTGTAACTTTTTGAAATCCTTATTATTAATACAAAAAATGTATTTTTTTTTAATGAAAAAAAGCGAATATGAAAATATCAGGCAATACTGCGAAAAACAGAAACCCTCCTGCGAAATCTCAGAGGTTTTTTCCAGGGTCTAGAAGGCATCTGGGGCGATGGAAGAACAGTTTTGCTCCTCTGGAAGTACAATTTATAGACACACGCTTGGAGAATGGTCTAAATGCCCCAATCCCTGAAGCTACAGGGGCTAACCTAACTTCTTTATAGCTCAATAATATTAGCAGACGAGCCCTGGGGGCGTTGTCCGACCGTCTACCTTTTTCAAAAGCCCCCTCAGCTTCTTCGACAAAGAACGCTTGGCCTTACCCTATGAGTAGGGCAGGGTCGCCTTGTATAAATCAGAAATCTACTTTTGCTCAGAATAAGCATGCGTCCCTCTTCCTCTCAAGAGAGAGATCAACTATGGGTGGCCCTTACAAAAAAAGTTCTCTTGTCTTACAGCCCGTGAATCTGTCAAAGTTCCAGGGAAACATGGCTTCGGAGGCTAACAGAACCACACTTGGGGTCAGGAAAACCTCTTCATTTAATCCAATTTCTATTACCAGGATAGGGGAGGAGATCGTTCCCAAGTATGGCCCTTCTAACTTTCAGAAGCCGCTGGTCTTCAATACAGATAATATTATGATTATAAGTAATAATCATACTGAGGAATTATGGGATTGTTACAACGCTCGTGGGCTCTTTGGCAAATGGTTTGGTTATGGCGTCCCATCCTTGAAGATTCAACAATGGCTGAAATCCCTCATGGGGAACCAGATAAGTATCATGAACTTAGAAAATGATTTTTTATTTATCAATTGCAACACGACGGATCTTAAAAAGAATTTACTTAAAAATAATCTAAGATTTTTTAAGGGTTACTGTTTTAAATTTTTCAATTGGAAACCTAATTTCTCCCCTAAAGATGTCAAGAAAATTAGGGTTCCAAAGTGGATTCGACTCCCTAACATGCTGGTTGAATTAATCCATAAAGAGATCCTTAAAAAACTAGGAGAATTTTTAGGAGGCTTCGAGGGTCTGGAGGATAACTACCTGGAATCCTCTGATATCAATATTTTAGCTAATATAGAGATAGGTAAAACAACATTTGTTCCCATTAAAATTATTACAAATCACTCAATCTATGAAATCAAACCAGAGATCAATGCGAATGATTTCATTCCTAAAACTTGCTTCTCCTCTGATTATGGGTCAAAAATAACATGCATTAAAGCTCCAAAGGGGGAGGTTTTGGACATTAAATTCAACCCTAAGGGAGGTTTCATGTTAAATAGACAAAATTTGGGATCAGTGGTTTCAAACAACACACTGAGGTTATCAGAATGCAAGGGAAAAGAAACCTCACTCAAAGATCCTGTAATGGAAATTAGGAAGAGAAACCCTGAGAATGAACAGAGTCTCTCGCCGATCCTTATACCTACAGCCAACAAAATTATTAATGACTTGAACACTGCAGATGTATCTAAAGGCCCCCTTATTCTGGAAACCATCCCCAATCACCAGGAAACTCTATCAGCTCATATTATGAATGCTTTGGGGGAGAATGGATCTCCAAGCAATCTGACCCTAAATTTAGAAAATAGGGATAAAAACAAAAAGAAAAAAGAAAAGAAGAAGAAAAAGAACAAAAAAAGCAAAGATAGAAACAAAAAATGAAAGAATAAAAAGGAAAAAAACCAATTAACAGACAAGAGCATCATCATGAAGGATGATGATAACAGAAGAGCCCTTGAAGATAAGTGTATACTTGATTATGTGGGCAAATCTGTTACAGATGATCTTATGGAGCTACTTATTAATGAAATCGCTGATGAGGAAGAACTTGCACTACAGAAATCTCTGCTAGCCAGAGAACTGTGTACGCCCTTCTCTGAGGTTATGATCACCCCTACCTCTGGTAATGTAGCAATTGATGTCGGGGACGGCTTGGGAATAGCTAACACTATTGAGCATTGTTCCCCCCCTGACTTTGCCACCGACCATAAGAAGAGGGGTAGGAAAACTATGACTGAATTACTCTCTAGGGTTGGGTGTGCCGCTGGCCAGACTAAAATCACTAATATTTTTGAGGCAGGGAAGGGGAAGATCCTTCCCAATGAACCATGAAACTCCTTACATGGAATATTAGGGGCATGAATGCTCCTAACAAACAGTGCATCGTAAAATGATGCATTGCCAAATACAATATGGAATTATTCTTAATACAAGAAACCAAACTTAATAGCAGTGAATTAACAAATTTAAAGAAAAAAATAGTTATTAGAGAACTTGAAGGGCAACCTGCCTCTGGAGCATTTGGTGGACTAGCCATCATTTGGGCTCCGAGGCTAGTCTCCTTCAGCATAATAAGCAAGACCCCGAACTGGATGTGTGGTAGAGTTGTGAGCCTCAAAAGCAACTTAAATTTCACACTAATTAATGTTTATGGTCCTACACAAACACATGCAAAAAAGGGAGTCTGGGAGGAAATTGAGAATTACCTTCTTAATGAATGTGATCAAACATGCCTCATTGGTGGAGATTTCAATGCAATTCTGGACCCCAAGGAAAAATGGGGGGGTATCAACAAGATGACGCAAACATGCTTAGACTTCAAGAACTGGATGCATAAATGCAACTTGTTAGATTTAACTGCCAAATGTGAGGCCTTTACCTGGAATAATAGAAGACGAGGTCTCTGCAATATTGCAGAAAAACTAGATAGATTTTTTCTATTTGGAAATCTGTCACAATCCTTTGATACCAGTGTCCTTCCCATCTCCGGATCAGATCATTTCCTGGTCCAATTAACTATAACAGAAGCTCTTAAACCGACTAAAACCCCCTTTCACTTTGAAAAAATGTGGCTCAGAGATGAAAATCTATTACAACTCATAGAAAAATGGTGGAACGACACCAACGTCATTGGCTCCAAAACCTTCAAAATAGTAACTAAACTTAAGAAGATCAAGCAACAATTAACAAGGTGGAACGAAGAACACTTTGGAAACATCTTTTCACAAAAGACATAGATTGAAAAGGAGACGGAGATTATTAATGAGGAAGTGATAAAGTATGGGATGAATGACCTCTTATATCAGCAGGAAAAAATCAATCTGGCTTGTTATGAGGAGATTTTAGCTCATGAAGAGATCTTCTGGAAACAGAAATCTAGGGATAACTGGCTTGATGCTGATGATAGAAACACGAGTTTCTTTCACAATAGCACTAAACATCGCAGAGCATTAAATAGAATCAACAATATCAAATTGGCATCAAGGGACTTTACTGACAACCCGAAAATCATTGCTAAAACTGTTGTGGGATATTTTGAGACTATCCTTAATAATTGGGAGGGCTCTAAATGGGCCAAGGAGAGTGAGTTCTTAAAAATATTCCAAAATTAATATCAGAAGAAAACAATTTAATGCTCAACAAAAAATTAACAAAAGAAGAAGTAGAATTAGCCTTATTTCAAATGGGTCCAGACAAGGCCCCTGGCCCCGATGGGTTCCCGACTCTCTTCTATAAAAAATGCTAGAGCTTCATGGGTGGGGAAATCACTGAGGCCTTAGAAGGGATGAGAAACTTTGGGAAAATCCTCAGAGAACTTAATAATACCTTCATCGCCCTTATCCCCAAAAAGGAGGTCGTGGAAAGTTTTGAGGACTTCCGCCCAATAGCTTTATGTAATACTCTATATAAATTACTCACTAAAACAGTGGCAAATAGATTACTAACCCTCCTCCCCATTATTATCAGTGAGGAGCAGATAGGATTTGTGCCTAACAGATCCATTTATGATGGTATAATCATCGCCCAGGAGGCTATTCACTCAATACAAAACAGCAAATCTCTGAGCATGCTGATAAAACTTGACATCAAGAAAGCATATGACAAAGTGGATTGGTACTTTCTATGTAAATGTTTGGATGCTTTCGGGTTTAATAAACAATGGATCAATTTGGTATTCGAATGTATCGCAACTCCAAGGATATCAATCCTTGTCAATGGGGCCTTGGAGGGCTTCTTCAAAATTTCCAGAGGCCTCAGACAAGGAGACCCCCTCTCCCCCTTCCTCTTCATTATAATGGCTGAATCTCTTGGGAGGTTGATCAACAGGGCTAGAGAAAAGGCTCTGCTCGTTGGTATAAAAATCACCTCTAACATGGAGCCTATCACCCATCAGCAATTTGTGGATGACACCATGTTGTTTGGATCAAGTAGCCATATGGAGGCTCATGGAAATAAATCAACACTATTAAGTCTAATATAACTTTCTTTACACAAACAAAGAACTTCGAACAAGCATTCTAAAAATCCTTAAATTTAATGAAGGAGAACTACCGTGTAAATATTTGGGTCTCCCTTTAGACAAAGGTACTAGATCCTCCAGTCTCTGGAACCAGGTTGTGTCCAAGATTACAAACAGAATATCCTCTTGGAAAGGCAAATGGCTTTCATCTACTGGAAAGGCCACTTTGATCATGGCGGTCCTCTCGGCCATGCCTATTTATCAACTGTCATGTATGGACCTACCCGCTTCCAAGAGGAAGGAAATAACTAGTCATATCAGGACCTTTTTTTGGCAAGGCTCAGAAGAAAAAGCCAGACTTCCGTTGATTTCCTGGGACAAGATCTGCTTACCCAAGGAAATGGGTGGTTTAGGCATCAAAGACCTTCTTATTCAGAGCAAAGCTTTAGGGGCCAAGTTAGTATGGCGAATGTTTTCTAACCCCAATGCTAAATGGGCCCGCACCCTTTTCAACAAGTATTTGCACAACCCAAACCCAATAAGCATCTTCAGAACTGCCCACCCTCCTAAGGGTTCCAGAATTTGGAACTTTATGCTAGATTGTAGAAGGATCATTTCTGATAAATTAACTTGGTCCATTGGCAATGGACAGGATGCCCTGTTTTGGAGAGACTCTTGGGGTGCTTTCCCGCCCCTCATCACTCTTCCTAACCTAAAGTCAATTATTCCCACCCTGGAAGGACTGTGGGGATCTCATGTAAAAGACTACATTGAAGAATTTAGCATTGGACATTTGAAAAAATGGAGATGGAAATTGGTAATGCTTCCTGATATTCAGGCCATGGAAAGTTCCTCCTTATCCCAGATTTTGGCCTTAAGAAATATTGCCCTGACTCATGATTCTGACAAATTGATATGGGCTGGCTCTAAAAAGGGAAAATATGAATCAAAGGAGGGATACAAACATATTCTTAACAAAAAACATACCCCTTGCTCCAACCTACCTTTATCCTTATGTTGGGATAAAAGGTGCCTTCCGAAAGCAGGTCTGTTTGCTTGGCTGGCTATTCAAAACCGAATCCTCACTTCAGAAACTTTTAAGAAATTTGGATATGAAGGGCCAAGTAGATGCCCTTTATGTGAAAAGGCAGAAGAATCTTCTAATCATCTTCTGGTGACTTGTGATTATGCTCATAATTGCTAGGGTTGGTTAAGAAAGCAGTTGATTTGGTACTCCCCCATCCCCAATAGCATTTTGGATCTTTTTTATGCCTGGCCAATTAGGAACATTGGTAGCATGTTTGAACATTTATGGGTCATAACCCCATCTATCATGATTTGGGAAATATGGAAAGAGAGAAATAGGAGGATTTTAAAAAATAGCAAAATGCAATGGTATCAACTGGTCAATAAAATTGAAGCCTCAGTAGTTGAATTAGTAAATAACCAAACCCTAAATCTCCAAAGAGACATCAACATGTCTTACTGGGATGAAAAAATGAGACTCAGATGGAAAGGCCTAAAAATCCCTCCCTTCATGGGCAGGGGTTCCCTAGCAAATGAGCTATCTCGTAAGAACTGTGAATGGGTCCCTCCTATCAAGGGATGGTTTAAATTGAACTTTGATGGTGCCTCGCGGGGTAACCCTGGACGGGCGGGTCTTGGTTGTAGCATCCACAATTCAAATGGGGAAGAGGTGGCCTTCATGGCTCTACCCTGTGGTTCTTGTACCAATAACATGGCCGAAATGCAAGCATTGGATGTAGGGATTAACTTAAGCATGTTACTCAATATTAAGAAGATTTTCATTGAAGGTGATTCGGCTATTATCATCAATGCCCTCAGAAAGGGGTCTATGCTTGACTGGAAACTTAATGCTTCTTTGGAAAAAATCTTGACAAACATGAAAACATTTGATAGGACCATCTTTAACCACATTTACAGGGAGGGCAATGGGAGAGCTAACTTCCTTGCCAATTTGGGAGCTGATGGTAAGACATTGACTCATGTTGTTCCCAAAATCAACCCTTAATCAATAAGCTATTATAACAGATGACTCTGCATATAAATCTCTATAACTAAAACCGAATCTTCAAAACTCTCCTGCCTCATTTCATATAGAATCACTAATACTTCAGATACATAATTAAAACCCTATACTCTTGTTTCCATACCTTAAATAGGCTTATTCATAACCATATTCATTTACAAATATATATAGGTATATACATATACATAAGAATATATGTATATATACATATTGATATATAACACATATATATCAGTATATATATATATACACTTTTTGAACATATATATATATATATACATATATATATAAACTCGTACACTGGTATAAAATCTATTCACTACACAGTGAATCAAGCAATCCATCTAAAATTCATGAATTGGGTATATACAGATACCTGTGTGTAAATATAAGGGGAAGGTT
The DNA here is from genome assembly GCF_030272615.1 of Cryptomeria japonica. NCBI lineage: Eukaryota > Viridiplantae > Streptophyta > Pinopsida > Cupressales > Cupressaceae > Cryptomeria > Cryptomeria japonica. The sequence continues at coordinate 218,231 of NW_026729020.1, read as the reverse complement.
ATATATATATATATATACACAGGAATCTATATAATCCATCCATTTAAAAATAAATATATTCACCACCTTTATAAACTCAAATATCCAAAATTAGGAATAAAACAAACCCCGCCCAATTATAAAGATTTCCTCAAATATCAACAGACAATCATATAACAATGAAGAGACTTTAGTTTTTTTTTAAAATATAAAAGGAAAAGGAAGACGGGAAAAAACTCTTATAAGATAATAATTGAGATCATCACCCAAAGCAAATAGCAATAATTAATCGGATCTATATCTTTGCCACAATAAATAACAAAGATAGTATCAGTCACCATTGATGATTAAGCCCTGCAAATTCTCGAAGATCTCTATCATGAGGAATAATTGGTCCATAACTTAAAATATGGCCGATCATTATCGGGGTGGGCGGGGTCCCCCAGATTAAGGATTAATCAACCCAAAATTATGAATTAAATAATATTAAAATGTAGAGTATGCGAGATCCCCCTGGTGTCTTAATAATTATGAGCTGTCAGAGATCTTGATTGTAGAGTATGTGAATGCCTCTATGTTCAAAATTATTTTGGGCTCCTTCTCATGATTTTACCTCTGTGGACGTATCATTTTAGGTTATGTATTTTCTCATAAACCAATGACTTCCTTCCAAAGTGGAGTTTTTGTAATTGATATTTTCAGATTATGATTCTCTGGTGAGTTTAAAACATTTAGCCTCAAGCCTCAGCTTAAGGTATGTCAAGCAGATAAGCTACTATTTTCCTACGAAACAGTGTGGTGATTTTAGAGATAATGGACACCCCAATTAAACTGTGTAGTTCAAAGAGACAAATGGCCTTTGAAGGTGCCATCACTCGGGATCGCCTTAAGCGCATTATATGTCTCCCTCACACCTTGGTAATTGATGCTATGGAGAATATCTTAGGCCCTGATTTCCTCACCAACTCGGATAGAACCAGGGCCAATACAGACGTGGCCACCATGTTTCTTGCTGTCACTATGAGTTATACCAAAAGCCGTGAAGATACCAATGCTCTATGCAGAGAGGTCTTCTATGCCTCTATTCTGGGTGACCTTGAGAGGGTTTTAGTTAATATTGACAATGATGGGACTATTCCGTGGCCAAGGAATTACGACATTCTCATTCAGAATAATAGGCCAATGCCTCGGTTCCCCATTATCTCCATGGATGGTGAGCCAGTATCCACGGAAAGGTCTGAGGTAATTAGCCATAATGTTAACTTTTTGCTTTTCTTATTCCATGTGCGACTCCCTCCTAAGCCGACATGGTTTGAAGATTACCTCAGAGCTGAGGGTCTGGTTCTGGAGGAGGATAGGGCTTCTTCTCCATCCTCTAGGGAGGAGTGAAGTGACTCTGGTTTCAGGGGGAGCATGCTTCCTTTTTTGATATAGCACTATAGAGGCTGGTATATACATGGACTTAAAGTAAAATTACAATTATAGTTATCTGTATTATGTTTGAGATAGCAAACAGTATAGTAGTTTTAACAGACAAACTTAAGCATCATATAAAAAAACTAAATTAGTATGATATTTTACAAATTACTGGTACCAAAGGAACATGTAGGAACAGCTACTATATAGATTTACATCACAAACTTGCTATTAAAAAAGTTAAATAGATATTCTAGATAGCATACTACTTCGGGTATCCACTTTGATTTATTTCGAGGGACATCTGCTGGAGTTTTAATGCCATCTGTTGATGTTTTCTATATTCTGATGTCTCTATGTCAATTTTAAGCTGGCCAACTTTACGTGGCTACCTAGCAAACTGTGAACTCCTTATGCTATAAAACTTCAGGGCATGGGAGGATGGATTATATGAATCTCCCTCTCCCACTCTTGTTGTTGTAGCCTGGATTTTACTCTTACTAAGGATAATGTCCAGGAGCATAAACAAGAGTCGGAGGACTGAGGTTTTATGGCAGGAAGGACCTCTTGGCAACTCTGCTCTATCCTAAGCATGTCTGGTACTTAAAATTCTGTCTCTAAAATTTACTATTTTCTAAAAAATTAAGGAGATATGTATTATTTGGAAATAATTTTAGGTTTTATCAGGCAATAAACTATCGACTGATACAAATGGCAAGATATTACTAACATAATTGTCAAGTTGTGGAACAACTGATATTGCAGGTCGAACAGGTTGTTACTAACAAATTTGCCGAGTGTATGAATAACTATTATTGCAAGCTACCAGGTGATCTTGGGCAATCTTGGAGCAACTCTGAATCACTATAGAACAACTACAGCATTAAAGAGGAGCGGGAGCATTTGGCTAATGAAAACATTTCTTTCTGGGCTTGTAAGGGAAGGAAATATTAAAAACCTTCCCACCTGATAACCCTGGCCTAGGGGTTTTTTTCATGTATCAAAACTGGAATGTATCTAGAAATATGCCGGACTTTGGTCCCGGGCTAGGCCGGAGGTTTTCTCGACTCCACTCTTTCCTACCGGCGCCCACATGAGTGGAGTTATGTATAATTTCATAAATAAATAATAAAATATCTGACTTTGGCCTTTTACCGATCAAAATAATAATAATAATAATAATAATTAATATTATAAATATGTAGGATGAGATTTCAAATTAAAAATAAATAATTAAGCATGTCTCACATAATGATTAGTGAATATCTTTATAAATATATATTTTCGAATTTATAGAATATTTGTAACAACGTTATCTAAACTATTTTTAATATCAATTTAAAAATCTTCTTTTAATTGTAAACTTTTTTTTTTTAATTTTATTTTGCATAAACTTTAAAAATATTCAATCTTATCATAATTTAACATATTATATTAAAACATATTATACATTTGCACCATCTTATTAAAAATAGTAATTACAAACATTCTAATACATCACTTAATTTATTTTATGCCACGATTAAATTAAAATTAAAACTAATTACAAATTAGATGGAATTTTTTATGATAATTAGAATTATAGATTATGTTATGTTAGAGTAATCTTTTATTAGATAATAATTATTTATTTAATTATTAGTCTATTATACTTTATGCTTAAGCTAAACTTAGGAATCTGAGTTAGTATTAGAATAAGGGTTAGCATTAAAGGTTAGAATTGAGGTTCAAACTATTTGTTTGAGTTTTAGATTAAGGACTAGGGATAGAGTTAAGGAAAAGAAGGATTAGGAGTGTATTTAATGTTATAATTAGCTTAAGTATTAGGGCTATAGTGCAAATTAATGTTAATGTTAGAATTAGGGTTATCAACTAGAATTTGAACTAGGCAAGACATAATACTAAGATTAAGATTAGAGTTAAACTAAATATTATCTTAGTATACCTAAAAAATTTCCTAAAAAAATTCATTCAAATAGTGGATCCCTCAAATTCCATAATAAGATGTAAATTTTTCAAGCCAATTAGATTGGAGAAAAATAATTTTTATAATTTAGAAACTTAAAACTCATGCATCTTAACCTTATAAAAATTTAAAAAATTCATCAAGACTAGCCTAATAACAACGAGTACTAATTATGAGCACTCTTTACTACATAGATGCAATACATATACCTTAAAAAAAAATTATTTCAAACTATTGTGAAATCCCATGTCCAAATTGATATGTTATAGTTCTCATCTATTAACTAAACATGTTTTTATCCACAATATTTATGCATACATTTTACGTATAAGACTCTTTCTTCTTTCTTCTTCAACCCTTGTTTTTAGGTTTTTTGTGATCTTATATTATAGGTTTACATGTATACATGAGGATGAACTTGTTTTAAGAAATATGATTTAAATAAAGTTGAAGATAAAATTTTAGTTTTTCAATAGTTGTTTGTATCTTTATTTTAATTTTAGGTTTTTTAAGATTTTTTTTAATATCTTAAAAATGGATTAAATTTTATGTTCAATTTTTTACAAGTGTCAAATAAATTACATTTAGATCATCAAATTTGATATTTTTTTAGAATGGTAAGTTCTAGAGTTCATATATTTGAGGGTGGCACAAAGAGATTGAATGCCTAGATGTAACAAAAGCACATTTGAATCGTTAAAAGACTACCTCTATTATTACACAAATTAATGAAATGGAAAAATATGTATGGATCATGTATGTTTGCAAATACTATATTATGGTTAAATCCTATAACTTCTAAATCAAGAAATAATTTAAATTAGATGATACATACAATTTAAAAGCTAATTACATAAAAGACTACCTCTATTATTACACAAATTAATGAAATGGAAAAATATGTATGGATCATGTATGTTTGCAAATACTATATTATGGTTAAATCCTATAACTTCTAAATCAAGAAATAATTTAAATTAGATGATACATACAATTTAAAAGCTAATTACATAAAACTCACATGTAGAAGCATAAAAAAATACTATTCAAGAACACGTCTCAATTAAATTTAATAATTATTATTTACAAAAATCCAAACTAAATCTAAATTAACAAATAAAGATGTTAAATGATAGTCTAATAAATATTTTTAACAAATAAAGATGTTATATGATAGTCTAAAAAAAATCATAAAAAAATTGATACTCTCAACAACTACTAATCATTACTTCTTAATCCTTAGAAGGAATTGTTTAAGGAACCCTATAGAAAATATTATACTTAATATAATTAATGGCAAGCCATGAGAAAAAGTACATAATTTTTCTCTTATAAACATCCATAAGGAATTGCTCACCAAGCATATAGATTTTTATTATACTCCAAAACAAATATAAATTTATATAAATTTTCATAAACCCTTTATAACAACAATAATGATTGAATAAAGGTAATAATTGACTCTGTAATAACCCACTTTACATAACCCAACAAAATTTGATCACTTTTTTTTTGTTTAATTTAATCATTCTATTTGATTCAATCGCATACTCTGGGCATCCATCCATTTGGATTAGGCATTCATCCATCCGGGATGAGCATCTAACCATATGGGTTAGGCATCTATCCATACGGAATAGAAGGTTTCATCTATCCAATACGGGATAGGCATCTACCCATACGGGGTAGGCATCTATCCAATTGGGATAGGAGGTTCTCTAGCCAGAGACTTAGAGTCATCAGGACCATTCGGGTCCTGAGTCACTCACTAAGTACTACACTCCTCTAATAGGAGTGCACCGAGGTCGCCGTCCTTAGGAGAACTCAAAATAACATAATACAAGATTGAATTCCACCTTGGAATTTGGCTTAAAGCCTTGGGAAGTCAAGCGAATCCATACGGGATTCCTTTCAAGTATGCATTGAATTACTTTTTCCTTTTATTACACTTATCTTTCAAATTAGGATTCTTCGCAATCCATCTTCTTACCAAAACCTAGACCCCATCCACGAACACCTGAGTACTAGGGACAACTCCGTCCCTAGACTGCCTACATACCCACTTCGGCACGGAATCAAGGCGTGAAGTATGTAGTTCTATTTTCTAATCTATGGTTTAATGTAAACTATTTGGTGGGTATGCAACCTTTTCTAGGGTCAGTGTCCCAGACAGTTTCTCTGCGGTTGCTACCCACGATGGTAGCACTTAAGCAAAGGCTCAAGATGGCCTATTGCTTGTGGCCTAAAACAACTAGATCCTAATACCTATCATAAGCGTCACCCTTGACCCAATTGTCAATCATCAACAACTCTTTGAGATTAAATCAATTTCATAAAATAATTTCACTCGATCAACCCTAAAGGGGGTTTACTATGGTTTAACTCAGTGGATGTAAAATCATTTAAGGATTATCTTATTAGATTATCGATCCAAGGGGGATTACCTGCCCCTTGGATTTTAACTTCCAAGTGTCCCTTATTACTCCCCGACGATTTATAGGGACGATGCCACAGATGTCGTTGATGCAGCTTTATTAGGCGTTAAGTGTGGTAGTTCAACACGACAACATTACCCGTAAGCATGACCCAGAGGCACCGTAAATACCGAAGGCTGCTAGGTTTTGGTTTTCTGACTTCCTTTGTTTAGTTTTCTAACTAAGAAGCTATGAATTTTTTTTTTTTAATTAGCATCATGCTTGAAACAATTATGAAATGAATGTGCATAATTAGACATTGCAAAGTTTAATTAATTGAAATAACTACTTCTATGGGATTCATGTACCACTTGAAAACTAAATTATTTAATATTCAGAATTTGAAATATAACTTGTACAATAATAGCAATTATGAAACTCGCATATTGATAATTAAATGTGTAACTCCCATGAAGATGATGAAAATGTAACTTGCTCATCAATGAATGCAATTAATATATAAGTAATTCGCATGATGCAAGAATGGTGTCATTTACATGCAAGATTAAGCAATGTTTATTTCTATCACGAGAATAATTAATTATAGAGTCACTAGTTCAAAATGAGCAAATACTTTAGACATTTGACAATTTTGGATCAAATCATAATAATATGACTTAATTGTTTTTAATGAACCTAAAATTACCAACCAAGTAACCCAATAAATCTCAAATGGATTGAGAGATTCCAATTATATACTTTAATTTACAATTACAAATTTACTACACAATGATCCCAATTATTTATAAATTTTTCTAACTTAAAATTTAAATATTAACAATTTCTAATTTGCAAATTAATATAAAAAAAAATCTAAATAAAAAAAGTATGAAATTTTGTTTTAAAATTCAATGGGGAGTGGGGGCCACGGGTCCCATCACCCCTGTGGACCTGCAGGTGTAGGCCCGCAGAGATGAGGGGACACCGTGGGCCCCTCCACTCCCCCTGTGGCCACTGTCGTAACAGTGACCGCAGGGGTAGTGGAGGGTACCACTTCCCCGACGGTTACATTAACTCTGCCTGCCCGATAATTATTTCATGCGAAAAGATTTTACAACTTGCTTTATCTTATTTATTTATCATCATTTTTTTTTTGTATAAATTTAATTTTATATGTATATGTATGTTATTATAAAAATAAGAATAAGAATTTAATCACAGGAATGAAAGGAAATAAAGAAATTTGTTTCAGCAATATAACAGATAACTAAATTATCACAGAGATAGGTAAATGTTTAAATTTTGATTTTACAGTGATCATATCCAACAATTTTGCCCTTATGTTGAGATAATTTTTATTTTTTATTTATGAGATTCTCAGGAAATTAATATTCACACAGAGAGAGATTTCTGAAAAGAAATAGATAATAAGATAATATTTTCCACATGGATTTCATACAACAAATTTGAGAAGAATTCATATTATAGATAATAAGATAATATTTTCCACATGGATTTCATACAACAAATTTGAGAAGAATTCATATTTGAAATACTATATCGCATAGTGAGATTTCTTTATACCAATGATTATATGCATAGAGAAAGGAATTATTTACAAAGATAAAAGAATTTGAGTTTTTTTTCAAAAAAACAAATAGAGATGTTGAAAAGCATGATTTTTTTTTTTTCAAATTTAAGATTTTCTCTAGATTTTAAAAAAAAAACAGAAAAAGCAGAATCTGATTTCTTTCTTTAAAATAGATTAACAAATAAAAGAGAAATCTGCATTTTGCTTTTCTTTTTTTTTTTTAAAGAAAACTTTTGTCAATGCATTTCTTTAATGAAAAATAGATTTTCCCTTTCTAATTAATCTATCTAACAATAAAAAAAATATTTTCCTTCAGAAAATTATATTCAAATAGAAGAGTCTAAGAGGAGATATTTCCTTTTGAAAATATAAGAATTTACATAAGCAAAAATGCAAAAAAGGAGGGAACCTGGAGAAGTCTTTGATGTTGAATCCTCTCCAAATCTTCAAGTCTAGCCTTCCTTGATCCTTCCTTGCAAGCTTGGAAAAATTACTTCAAAACAAACTTAACAATTCTCCAAATGAAGAATGTGACTACAAAAAAATTTACTTGAGAAAAATTTTCTTCAAAAAAAAATAACCAACCCCTTTCTTCTGAAAATTGCATACAATACATAGGGAAAACCCGTTAACTCCACTATCTAGAGGAATTAATTGAAAATGAGATTCTTTTTCCAATATTGGATCCATGTAAAATTGATTAATGTCCTAGTGGGGGAGTTACATGCAAAAAAGGGTTAAAGAATGAAGATTCCTCTAGAAGCTTCTAATTTCTCCTACAACATGTGCCATAATTGGGAATTAAAATAAAATAATGTCTTTTAAATTATATTCTCCAAGTGTGTATGTGGGTCCATTATCTATCCTTTTATAATATTTATTCAACCATATTCAATAGCTCAAAAAAAAGATATAATAGAAATTGTATCAAATCAAAAGTGATAAAGGAGGGTTGTGACAGACTCATTCATTAGTCCATATTTAAATATTAGTATCACATATTACCAACATTCTTATGATAGTGAAAAGAGAATTTTTTATATTATTTTCTATGAATACCAAAAAAAAAAGAGGAAAATTAGATTTCAAAATGATTGTAAATAAAGTGCATGGACATTATGATTACAATTTGAAATGTCATTTTTATACCAACCCTTCCTTTATATATAATTAGTGAATTCATCTTGGGTTGGATGGTCGAAGGTATATGTACTTTATAAGCAAGGTTTTATGTACTTTATTTTCCATATCAAATCAATTCATCTATTTGGTGAAATATGTTTATCTCTTGTGTAGGAGCACATGGGCACATTGACGACCAATGCCAAGAAAAAAAATATTGTTGTTTTGTTTTCTTCCTATTTTTGGCATGCTTTGGGTTTTAATTGGTGTCACTCATCGACTAGGCCCAAACGAATGGAAAAATGCAATAGTTGAAGGTCTCACAAAAGCATGAGTTTGTCCTTACAGTGCTTTCACATATGACCACATCCTTGGCACATTTTGAGAATCTAGTGGATCTGCAAAGGTGAGTGCAAGGAATAAGTACCCCCAGGCAAAACTGTAAAACCCTGGTGAATCAGGCGTTATTTTGGGGGGGAAGTTTTCATATTGATGGTGAAATTTTTTTTCAAAGTAGGAAAAAAAATTAATTTGTATTGGCAATTTTTTTCTAGGGTATGAAAATTTCATAAAATTCTAGCGAATAATACCTTGTTCTGTGGAGAAAATATATATTGTAGGAGGTGAATTTTTTTCGTTTAAAGGAACAAATATATAAGTCTATGGGCGAAAATTTTTACTCCAAAGGAAAAATTATTTAGTGTATTGGCGATTTTTATCCACCGCTTGAAAATTATTTAATTTGTTTGGCTAATATTTCGTTATTTATGGACATATATATATATTTTATTGGCGATTTCATGAATTCATTGCCATTAATAGACAAGGCACATCACATTTAGTCTGGACTCTGCATGATGTATTGATAAGCACGACCTCTTTGACACATGACGCATACCTAAAATCCATCAATGATTTTAAATTGTTCAATGATCGTAGATCAACCTGAAGTTTTATTTCAGCCCAAATTTCTGAAGAGAACGTAGTTCTCCAGAAAGTGCTCAGAATGGAATTGGAATTGATAGACACGTATCAAATATCACGGTCGATAATGTTGGTCATTTAATATATGTCTAGTCACTAACTGAAATCCACTCTATCCCCACAACTTCCAATATGGTATTTGGTACTGGTTTATAGTTGTTTCCAATTTCTCACACTAGTACAATTATGAGTAATATTTGCAGAGATATACGAAAGATTTTAAAAAATTTAAAGGAATTAATACGGTTAGAGAAGGAATTATTACAATCAAGAGCTTCAACTATTTATAGACGATCTCTACTTCTTTCATCTTCAATTAGCCTTTGGTAGATAAATCGTCGAAGCTCACGGTATTTAAATTATGCCTCTAGTTTAGGTCTATAGGCTCAGGTTATATGTTAGAATATTTAATCTTTACTTCACTTACGTTTATTTGTATTTAGCCTGGGATATTCCTTTAGAATCCCTACATGTAATTTGTCCTCTTGTACATGTGTGAGGACAAGTCATTTCTTTTATTTTCCTTTATTAAGGAATATTAGATTTCATCTTTAAGAGGATGTGGACACATGGCACACACATTTTATGAATGGTGGCATTCATAGATTTAGGAGTTACTTTGTAACTCCTCTCCTCATCTCTATTTAAGAGACGTCTTCTCTCTCATTTCTTCTTAATGACAATATTGTAAAGAGCTTCTTGCTCCTTCTCTCTCTCTCATTTTAGGCATTGCCTCATTCATAATAACACAAGGGGTTTTTCTTTGCGTTTCCCCTTTCAAAAGTTCTTGTCCCTCCTTCTTCACATTTGAGTGATTTCTCCAAGGTTTTTGCATTTCTCTTGGTAACATTTATTTCATCAATAAACTTACATGGATTTTTTTTTTCTTTCCTTGCTCTTGTATTTCCTTTCATGGTATCAAAGCAGATTCAAATACTTGTTTCAAGTTGATATTGATGAATGTTACCATTATGTGGAGTTCACTTTCTTGGAGGCATTCTTGAGAGGAGAAGAAGTTATTTGTCTAATATTTTCTATTGTGCAGGTTTTTGCTTTAAATATGTATTTTGTTTGCTATCATGCTTTGGAAGACGTGCCACCAAAGTTATTTCTTTGATTTAAGTGTTTTTTGTGACTAGTTTGGAAGGTTTACCACCAAAATCAACCTCCTTAATATGTTTGGTCGGCTTGCTACCAAAATTGATTTATTATTAAATTGCATTCTTTATTTATCTACAAGTTCTAACATTCCTCTTCTTGCAGGGTTTTGATTAGGAAAAAAATTCATAGTTTTACTTCATTTAATCTTTGCATAACATCTCCTTTATATTTACGTTAAATTTCAATATCTAATTTATCTCTGTAATATATTTAAGCATCAATCTCTCTTATATCTATCTTTGTTTATATATCTTCTGTGTTTTTTGAATGTGTGTTGATTGTTGATTCAATTCTCTCTGTGCCTCCTTTGTATGATCATTTTCTGCAATTCATCCGTCTTTTTTACGCCTCATCTACATTAATCATTTAACCTCAGAAAAAATTATCCTTTCATCTTTCTTTCTTTCCAGTCCCTGCGATAACACCTCTCTGTCATTTTTCTGTCCTACCAATCTCCCTAATAATGTCTCTGTAAGTTTTTTTTCGCTGACCCATTATTTCTAGCATGCGTTGAATTCCGTTTTAACCTTATCATCTTATTTTGGTTCATACAAATCGATTTAAACTTGTCTTTCACATATAAACTGTATTAAAAACTTTATAAAGTTTATAAAGTAAACTTATCTTTTCATGTATAAATTTTACTTTCTTTAGAATTAAGTAGAATCTATTTAAAATAAAGTTTACTAATACTTCAATGTAATATTACTATTTTTTAATTAAGATTATAAAGTTTTTAATAAACATTTAATTAAAAAAAATTTAAAGTTTAGAATTTTTTAATAAATTTTCTTTTTTAAATATTAACCTTTTAATCAACTTTTAACATAAATTGTTTTTATTGTTAATAAAAATTTAAAGTTTTTTTAGTATAAAGTTTGTTTAACTAGAATTTAAGTTAATTTTAAATTTAAAATTGTTATTAATTTATTTTTTTAAATCATAATTTTTGATAAATATATATATTTTAAAGTTATTATTGCAATTTGATTCTATTTTAATCAAGTTATTTTTCATTTTTAATCAAAGGGGATTTTTTTTTACTAACTATTATTTTGCTGTCATGTCTATTTTAATTCTGGAAATCAAATTAAATAGTTCTAATTATCATTCATGGAAAACACATATCTCATTTATTTTTCGTTTCAAACACCTTTTGGATGTTGCTACTGATAAAACCTTTGAGCCTACTTCAACTGCTCCTCAAGCTGACCAAGACAGATGGAAGGCTCAAAATGAGGAAACACTTGGTTTAATTGGTATTTCGATGATTCCTGAATTGTATGTTCTTATTGGAAATTGTACAAAAGCGTATGAAGCATGAAATTTTTTTAAAACAACTTATAATAGCTCAAATGAATCCTGAAAAGTTCAACTTCAAGATCAACTCGAAGATCTCAGCTATACAGATTTTAAAACCATGGATGAATTCTTATTAAAGTTTGATTCTATTAATGGTTTGTTAACTGGTTTAATTCATCTTATTCTTAAAAAATGTCTTCCTCGTCAATTTCAGCAATTTATTAGTAATATTCATGCTTAGCTTTCGATTCCTAGTTTAGCTACTCAATTAAATTATATTATTTTTTTGTAATTTATTACATCAAGAGGAAGCTAAATTAATTAAATTTGGTACTCTTAAAAGTAGTGAACATGCTTTTATGTCTAAAAATCAAAATCATAATAATCATTTTAAATCCAATAATAATAATCAATATTCTAATGCTAATAATCATTATTCTAATAATAAACTTTATTCTAAATCCTATAATAACAATTCTAATAATAATCAAAAGAATAATTATTCTAAGAGGCCCCATTGTACGTATTGTGGTAAGGATGGTCATGTGACTAATAATTGTTTTAAGAAGCAAAATGGTATAAAGCCCATGCACCAAAATAATCAAAATAATCAATAACATAAACCTCATTATAAGAAAGGTAATAATAATGGTAATTCATCTCGTCGTGCATTTACATGTACTTATAATGTTTCTCAACCACTTCAGTGGATAATTGATTTTGGTGCATCTCAACATGTTACTTCCCATAAAGAATATTTTGAATCTTTGCATCCTGATACTTCCAATATTCCTGTTCAATTAGTTAATAATCATAGTTGCAAAGTTGAAGCTATTGGTGATGTGAATGTCCCTAATGGGAAATTACATCACTAATACATTTGGACTAGATTTCTGACTGAGGTTTCCGACGGAGAAGGTATATTGCGGCCAAATTTGATTTTTTTTTTAAAAATGCCCGCATTCGTCATAATTCCAACGGAAATTTCCAATTTGGTTTCGATGAAGAAGGCATTAGCAATGAGAATTTTCTTTTTTTCAAAAAAGTGCTCGAGTTCGTCATAATTCCGACGACAATGACCATTACTTAAAAAAAAAGAAGAGGGGAATTCATTTGTGAATTGTAATCCCGCGTAGGCGTCCATGGCGGCTTCAACCCCCAAGAACATCAAACCCGTGTTGAAGGCATTTGTGGCATTGCTTGCAATCCCGCGCAGGAGGTAGATTCAAATTGTCCTAGTTTTTAATTTTATGTTGCAAAAAATGTACATGTGGTGGTTAATTGCCCTAGTTTAATCTCGTAAAACCATAGAACTGTGATTGAGGAGTGAGCATTCAATATTGTAGCAGCAATCCCTTCCTCCCGTATGTGCACATGTTGATTGTTCACATGAGATCACATCTCTTTGTGGCATCGTATCAAACAATTCATGAGCCTTGTCCATGTTTCCACATTTTGCATTCATGTCAAGCAGGGCATTTGCAAGTACAACACCTAACAAAATTCCTCTATCCATTATGCTTTGATGGATGTCCATACCTTGTTCCAAAGCTCCCATTTTTGCACAGGCAGGGAGGATGCTGGCAAAGGTTGTGGAATTTGGCTTTATGCCTTCCAATTTCATTTGCTTGAAAGTGTCTAAAACCTTTTCGACAAATCCATTTTGTGCATATCCAACAATCGTTGCAGTCCACGAGACAACATTTCTTTCAGGCATTCTATCAAATAGTTCACGTGCCTTGTCTATGCTTCCACATTTTACATACATGTCTACCAGGGCAGTTGCAAATACAACATCTGATAAAATTCCTCTATCCTTTACGCTTCGATGAATGTCCATACCCTGTTCCAAATCTCCAATTTTGGCACAGGCAGGGAGGATAGTAGCAATGGTCGTGGAATTTGGCTTTATACCTGTCGATTGCATTTGCTTGAAAGTTTCTAAATCCTTCTCAACAAATCCATTTTGTGCATATCCGGCAATCATTGCAGTCTAGGAAACCACATTTCTTTGAGGCAATCTGTCAAATAGTTCCCGTACCTTGTCTATGCTTCCACATTTTGCATACATGCTAACAGAGCAGTTGCAACTACATCTGACAAAATTCCTCTATCTTTTATGCTTTGATGGATGTCCATACCCTGTTCCAAAGCTCCCATTTTGGCATAGGCTGGGAGTACGCTGGCAAACGTAACTAAAGAAATGAAATGATCAGCTCCAAAGACATCAAACCACTACTAACAAAACCGAGAGTCTAAAATATGATAGGGAATAGTGTGAGCTATCCTAAAATAAAATATTTTATTTTCAATTTCAACTAAAACATAATTACTCAGTGATTTAATGTTATTAATAAGTGTTTAATTTATGAAAGAGATAAATGGTTGGCCACAAGTACATGAGTTACTAAATGCACACAAATAAGTGAATTTGATATTCAAAACTATCTACAATGAATTCAATTCTTGTCCATTAGTCATTTATGTTTGCAATAAGCATCTTTCTTTGTTTTTCTTAATCTTTATTCATAGTTATGTGCATATTTCACATTCTATAATTAGGATATCAATTGCTATGGTTGAACACTAGCATGATGTTTGTGTTTTGGTATAGATGCATGGAAACATAATTATGGGATTGTTATATTATAGAGATCATAAATCTAGATATCGCATATTGGTTCTAGCTCTTCTTGGATTGAGTCTAAAGTTGACATACAGTCATAAAGCCATTACTAGCAGATCTATCCATTTCTAGTAAAGACAATTGAGAAATTTATTTTGATATTGAGAGTTTCTTATCTGTTTACCTATTGATCATTATTAAGCCATAATATTTAGGTTTATTTATCTCTCTTACAAAACCTCTATAAGTGTCCTAGATTGTCCCTACTACTCACTCTTCAATGAAATAGTGGAGTTCTAAATATTTGTTGCACAAGATGGTGTTGAACGTATCAACAAGGCTAGCATGGAAGGCATGTTCAACCTTCCACTTGTACAACTTACAACAAATGATTTGTTGATACAAGAAATTCTTGAAATAGGGATACAATCGAAAGACAAGTAAGTACATACAAACCTCCTCAGTTGAAAGTAAAATCTGTGTATAAAAAGAGTACATTGAATCCCAATCCATAAACACAATAGAGATACCGGTGGAGACTTAATTGGATGTAGCATGTCGCACTAAAATTGTTAGAGTATGCTAAGCTAGTACATAATGTTTCCTAAAGCCATATTAGTATTTTACCCAGATCATTACCTACCAAAACTAACTATAGTAATCCTTTTGAGGATTCATTTCATGGTGCTAGATCTTCATTTAGTTCCACTTCTTGTTGGAGAAAAGAACAGTTATTTCTTGAGGTAGATGAATATCCCGTCAACAAAGGACAAGACCCTTTCTAGAATATAACAAATTCTACTCCAACAAAAGATCATGGGGGTTTCACTAGAGATATTGAATAAGAGATAGACTTCTACTACTACATTAAAAGCATTGGCATGTTCTTCATTTATTGATGTAAACTCTCTGTGACGCCACCACAACCAACAAAGGTGTAAAAAGTTTGCAATGCATGGATTTTTAGGATTTTCCTTTGAGAAAACAAAATTAAAGTATGGAAGCAGGATCTGCCAGCTCCTGAGGGAATCTTGATGAAAAATAACTGTAAAATATTTGGGCGAGCTTATATGCAAAAACTCATGCTTCCTGATGGGTTTATGTACATAAATAAGCACAAATTAAGTTGTAAAGGGGCTTTTGGAAACAAGAGGGACAGAGAGGCAGTGGAAGTGAAAACTTCTGGTGTTGTGTCTGCTCCATCTCAGAATGGGAATGGCTAAGGTATTGTAAGAGGAGCTGAGAAGGGTGTTGGAAGAAGTGGGGGTGTTTACATTCCCACATTTAAGCTGGCTCAAATGATGAAAGATGTGGAAGACAAGAGCAGTGTGGAATACCAGCGCATGACATGGGATGCCCTTCGGAAGAGTATCAATGGGTTAGTAAACAAGGTAAATGCATCTAACATCAAGAACATCATTCCAGAGTTGTTTGCAAAGAATCTCATTCATGGGAGGGGTCTATTTTGTAGGTCTTGTATGAAATCCCAAATGGCATCCCCTGGATTTACAGATGTTTTTGCTGCATTGGTTGTTGTGGTAAATACAAAATTTCCTAAAGTTGGCAATCTGCTTTTGTGAAGAATTATTTTGCAGCTTAAGAGGGCATACAAATGCAATGACAAGCACATGTTGATAGCAGCAGCCAAATTCATAGCTCATTTAGTGAATCAACAAGTTGCACATGAGATCATTGCCTTGGAACTTCTCACCCTTTTACTAGAGAACCCCACTGATGACAGTGTAGAGGTTGTTGTTGGGTTCGTGAAAGAATGTGGTTCTTTGTTGCAAGACCTTTCACCCAAAGGTCTCTATGGGATTTTTGAAAGATTTAGAGGTATTCTCCATGAGGGGGAAATTGACAAACAAGTACAGTTTTTAATTAAAGGCCTTTTTTCAATTCGCAAAGCTAAGTTCGAGGGTCATCCAACTGTGCATCCAGATCAGTTAACACATGAAGTTTTCCTAGAAGATGAACTTGATCAAGAAGCTGGTTTGGATGTTTTCAAGCCAGATCCTGATTTCTTAGAGCATGAGGCAACTTATGAAAAACTGAAGAAAGATATCCTTGGAGATGCTTCTTCAGATGAAGCAGAAGGGGAGAATGATTTAGGTGATGATGATGATGATGATGATGATGATGATGATGATGATGATGATGATGATGATGATGATGATGATGATGATGATGATGATGATGATGAAGAAGGTGAGGAAGCACTGAGAATACATGATGAGACAGAGACAAACTTGGTCAATTTAAGACATTCAATTTATTTGACAATCATGTCAGGTGTTGATTTTGAGGAAGCTGGTCATAAGCTACTAAAGATCAAGCTTGAACCTGGTCAAGAGAGAACATACCTTTGTTATTATGGTCTTCTTGGGCAAAGATTTTGTATGATCAATAAAATTTATGAGGAATTTTTTGATAAGTGTTTTGTACAATAGTATTCTATGATACACAGACTGGAAACAAATAAACTGTGTAATGTTGCAAAGTTTTTGGCCCACTTACTTGGCATTCTCTTGTAGGAGCTGGCAGAGCAACTTGGTATATTGTTTCTTAATGAAAGGATGAACGATCCAATAATGCAGGAGTCTTTTGATTCAATTTCTCCAAAGGACAATCCCAAAAATTCACGGTTTGCTATCAATTTCTTTACTTCTATTGGTCTTGGTAGTATCACTGAGAGTTTACGTGAGTATTTGAAGAATATCCCAAGGCTTTTAATGCAGCAGCAAAAGTCTATTCCTGAGTTAGATGAATCTACCTCTAATGACGATTCTTCTAGTTCATCAGATTCTGAGAGTGAAACTGACAGTGAGAGCAGTAAGGAGTCACCAAGAAAGAGAAATAATTCAAAGCATGACAATGAGTACGAAAAAATAAGAAGAAAGAAAAGGGTGAGTGCATCTGACTCGGAGGATGGAAGTGACAGTGAAAAAATCATAAGGAAAAAGAAAAGGAATTAAAAATCTTTCTAGTTAGATATTCAAGGCTCCAGTAGACACCGTTTTCCTGGACTGTGACAAACAAAAGATCACTCCCAAGTGCTTTGGTTTTATAACATATGATTATAAGATGCTACAATGTTGTTTTATGTATTTTAATAGCCATGGGTTTTAGAGTTCTCTACTTGACAGGTAATGGATAAATAGTGTTAGGAGGAGAAAATATTGAAGGCCAAGTGCAAATTGTGAAAATACTAGATCAATGAATCCTGTTATTTATCGAGTATTTCTTGTTTTCCATGTTGTGTGATGTACCATAAGCAAACTAGAAATGTAAATTCAATAACATTCTCTGTTCAATGATGATAATTTCTATTTTCTTGCCTGTGAAGAAAGACCATGTCAGACAATATCAATGAACAATAAAATAAGGAGACAATTGCTAGATTGTGGTCTAACTTGAAAAGAAAAGGTGATGGAAAATGTTATTGTCCGTGCAAAATTTGTAAGGGGTTAAAGACTAGAAGACTTCTAATCAAAATAGCAAAGAAACATTGTAGGATACATGGTCACATTGAAGGTGGACATGATTATCATCCATTGGTAATTTTTTCATTATATCATTTTGACAATTTATATACATAATAAATCACGTGATGATGAGATCATGATCACGGTTTATTTATGTTTATCAATTTTATATAGGTCGAGCACCCCAGAGCACATGGTATGGATCAACACAACTTTGAGAATATGGTTTTCAAAGTGGATGAATATGGAGGTGTGAATATCGAAGCTGAAGATAATGATCCCATGGAAGATGATGATCATGAGCCAGAAAACATAATTGAAGATGATGGTACAAATACATTGATCCATGACTCATTTAGTACTCGCGCAACTGATCATGATGATGAAGATGACCTTGATGTTGTTCATGATGTCCCTCTACTTAGAAGGCATTTGAGGCCCTTTACGAAGGCTCGCAGGCAACTCTTCTCTCCGCTGTATTGTTGTTGGTGAACTTGAAGGTTATGAATGGTTTATCCAACATAACAATGTCATGTATGTTAAGGTATGTCATATATGTCATAATAAACTGTGAATCATGTTGTACCATTAATATTCTTTATTATAACAAATTATATTTTTTTGCTATAGATTGATAGGTGAGTTTTTGCTACCACCATCAAATATTCTACCTCGCTCATACCGAGAATTATCTGTCGTTATGAAAGATATTGGAATGGAGTATCAAGCAATAGATGCTTGTCCCAATGATCATATTATATATCACAAACAACATGAATTTCGATCTGAATGCCTTGAATTTCATATCAGTACATATCAAACATATCAAATAACAAAAAGGGTTCCTCGCAAGGTTCTTCGCTATATTCCCATTATTCCACGTATGCAATGATTATTCAGGTGCACTAGCTTGGCACAATTTATGGATTACCATGCATGCAATAGAAGTCGAGATGACATTATTCGAATGCCTGCGGATGGTTCAACATTTATGGACATAGAGGAAAAGTGGCCACACTTTAAAGAAGAACCTCGTAATCTCAAGCTTTCATTGGCAGTGGACGGTGTCAATCCATTTGGAGAGATGAGATCTGTTTACTCAGTGTGGCCTATTTTTGTTATCAACAATAACATTCCTCCATGGATGTCAATAAAGAGGGAGCACATAATGTTGGCAATGATTGTTCCAAGTATTTTATCATTTAAATATAGTCGTCTAAATTTAATTATAAATATTGCAGTAAAATGGTCATAATAATTATGTAATGTTTTTGTTCATTCGATTAGGTAAGTACCAAGTTAAAGATATGAATGTATATATCAAGCCTCTTGTCGACGAGTTGCTAGAGTTATGGAATGGTGTCACTATATATGACATCTCTAGACCAATAGGACAAAGACAATTTCAATTCCATGCAATGCTTCTATGGACAACACACGATGCCCCGGGGCTAACACATTTTTGTGGTATATTATAGTGTTTAAGTTGTGCATGAACATTATAATTCAAAAAATTATCATATTTAATCCAATTATACATTATCTTGTAGGTCTTCAAACAAAGGGAACATTTGCATGTCCTGTTTGTGGTCCAAAGATGAAATCTCGTCATTCAAAAAGTTTAGGAAACCAAGTGTTTGATGAGTATAGGCACTTTCTCCACAAAAATCATAAGTATCGAAATACTGAAAAACATATTTTCAATGGGAAAGAAGAGAATACATCAAAGCCATGAAGAATGACACCTCACCTATGGAAGTTGGAATATAATAGACTTAATCGTCAAGGTAATGCCATTCCATCTATTGGTTTTTCATAAAACATCTTTTCTATTTTGTTTTGTTTACTGATGATGTGATTGATGATCATGAAGGTCGTGAAGGCATAAATGACCACCTTCCTAAGGGACTAAAAAGTTGTCCCCGATAATTTAGCAGGTTGCCCTACTACGAGCATTTACAAATTGTTCATTTGTTTGATAGTATGCATATTGGAAAGAATATAATAGAGACAGTATGGAAAATATTGGATGGAAGGCGTGACAAAGAAAAAATTGTCAAAATATGTAGTGACATTCAGGATTATGATCATGCAATGATAAATGTCATTCAATCAAATAGCCATGGAGACCAGATTAATATAAGTCAGCTTCCTTGGTTATTAACGAACCAACAAAGCAATGCTATAAAAGAAGTCATACGAAAAATTAGATTTCCCACAAGATTTGCTACCATAAATTTTTTGCAGGCAATGATATTTTCTATAAACATCTTAGTGACATTGCATTGCAGATATTTGGGCCCACCATACATAAAAGGTGGTACATCATATGTGAACTAACCCTAATCCACTTTTGATTTCATATCATTGCTAGAATAGTTTTCCTTTGATCCATTTCTTGAAGTGTAATAAATGTAGCTCCAGTTCATTTCTGAATCTAACAGGTTTGTTTTTTCTTTAAAAGGTGGAATGACCAAGAAAAAAGGTTAAAAGATGAATTGACAAACCAAAAGGTTGAGTGGTTTGGAAATGACACCTTTGACAAAACCAAGCTCCTTGAAAAAGCTGGCACATATCTAAAGTATGTGAGGGACCAATACAGGGCCCATTTGGAGAGGAACCTAAAGTACGAGCGTCCCCCCATGATTCTAGAGGGGGAGTGGAAGGACCTGATTTTGGATGCCAAGGAGAAAATTGAAAGGAAAAAAGGAAATACACCACTAGACGCCAGAAGAAGGTACGGGATACTATTAAGAATGTAATTATGTACTAATTAATTACTCTTTATATTTATATAATCTAACGTATTTCAAACTTTTTATAGACTGAGTGACATGTCAAAGGCAACCAAGGCAAGGCCAGAAAAGCACAGGCAACACAAACTCGGCTCTGGTGGCTACATGAAACTTGTTGCATGAATTATAAGTATCTCATGTAAACGAAATATTGCATCAAAATATTAATAAATTGCAAACATTTTTTTTTTATCAAACAATGCAAGCAAAATTCACGGTACCAAGCAAAAATGCAGGGCTCTAAATTCAATAGAGGGCCCACAGAAGATGACAAGAGAATTGCCTACCAGCAAGGCTATTCAGCCATGGCTGATCGACTACGAGAATTGAGTGGGAATACACAACATTCAAGTGCATCCGTCACACAAGTATATATGCTAAATGGAAGTTGTTTCAAATTGAATACTTTACCAATAATCTAATTGATGTTGAGTTCCAACATAAAGTGACTATATTTGTTTTAAATAAGCAAGCAATGATAAAAATGTGCATGTCATTGGAATGCAGCCTGCTAATTGTGAAACACCACCTGCACATGAAGGTCCGGATGTGCATCCCAGTAGTGGAGGTATTAATTTGCTATTCAAATTTCTTTATTTAGCTATTAATACAATTAAACATCTTAATTTGTAATTAGAGTAGTAATTAATGTAACCTTTTTTGTTAAAATTTTAGAGCATATAGTCGGTGGTGAGCAAGTGGAGCATGATCTAGGTACACAACATCAAGAACGTGATGTTCCCCACTCAGGTAAAGAGGACCACTGTTATTGCTTTAAATAAATATAATTGTAATTGGTGTTCAACATTAAAGTAACCTTTAGTATTTCAACTCCAGATGATCTAGAGGGTGTTTATCATGTTGAGGTTGAGGCTACACAAAATGATGTGGCCCCATCAAGTAAACAGCACAACAATTTTGTTCTCTAAATTAATGAAATACTTGTAACAGTAATAATTTTTTTTTTGAATTTAACCCATTTCTTTGTTATTGCAGAGGACCCCCCTTCGCTTCAGCGTCCTCATCCTCAGTATAGGACTAGGCATACATCAAGATCATGAGCAGTTGGCAAAACATCTGCAGAGGGGGGAAATGATGAAGAAACCGATGTTCCACTTAGTCTTTTCATAGATTCAAAGAAAAAACAAAGAAAGAAATGATTGTAATCTAACTTATTTGATAAGTACTGATTTTTATGTGTTAGTGAATGTAATTATGTGCTAAATAATGGTTATGGATGATATGTGTTAATTAATATTAATGAATGTTGCGTGTTAATTAATATTAATCAATGTTATGTGTTAATGAACGTTATCTGATATTAATGAATGAATGCTATATTTTATTAATGGTAGAAAGAATGAATGAATGAATGTTATAAGATGTTAACGGGGAATTTAGAGTGATGTTAGGGGAGGGGAGGGGCCAAATGAGCTTCCATCTTCACATGGTTGGCCCTGTTAAGTAGAGAATATTAAACTATTCTCGAAACCAAGTGAAGCACAACAAGATAACACACTTTTCAATATTTCATTATGTTGCACAGTTAATCTTATTGAATAATGAATATTGAATCTTAATTGCAGGGTCCAACAAAGCCAACACGAAGAACAACACCACAAGTTGCTGGGTATAATGAGCTCCCATATTGTCTTGTTTGTACATGAACAATATGAGTTTCTTCTAGTGTTGATATCCAAGGTAGGACTGCAAAAGTTATGAATATGCCTCATTCTTGTAATTTTTTTTATTACTTGTAAGTAATGAATATGCCTCATCCTTGTAAAAAAATTTATTACTTGTAAGTCATGAATATTGCTCTTTAGTTGATTAGAATTAAATGAAAATCTTTAATGAATACACAAAACTATATACATATGCAGGCGCACCATGGTTGAGATGGTCCAACTCCCTAGTCTCACTCTATGAATAATCTCATGCCATATCTAAATCAAAGACATCTCAAATACATCGTCGGTGGAAAGCTGCAAAATGTCATTTTCATACATAAGCAAGACATACACAATTGGGCACAATCACCAAGAGAACGGTAAAAAGTGTGTTTGAGATTGTATCATGGATGCTTTTAAGGATTGTATCATTAATTCAAAATATCTCTTCATTAATCCTTGACTCATGATTTCTATAATACTTCTTTAGACTTCTCATGTCATTTGTTGCACTTCTTCACTATTTTGGACTGAGTTTCAACTATGTATTTGCCTTGACTTATGACTGTACCTAGCTTTGTCCTATCTTTGTAAGCTTCCTCTTTGAATTGGAAGGGGCATGGGAGACTGGAAAGTCTATGATTGAATGGAGAATCCCTTGATGATGCTCTCCCTATTCCAAACTATGTTGAGGCTTGATACAAAAAGTTTTAGTTGGAAAGTTAAATGAATTGTAACCTCTGAACCTTTATCTCTTCCCTCAAAAATGAAACTTGCCATTTGAATTCCTTTCTCATATTGATTAGCTTAATAATATGTGTTCAATTTTTTTTATCATTAAAAGATTACCTTCCTTTTAGATAAATTAGTTAGATTCTTATTATGTTAAAGAACATTTAGTTAGTTTTCTCCTTCAACTGAAGTAGTTATGTTTTATTTTGAAATGTTCAATTTTTTATCTTAATATAGATCACAATTATTTTATTTAAGTATAGAATTAATGGAATATTACATATGGTATCAAAGAAACCAAGTTCAACATTGAACCTCAGGCTTTCAACCTATAAACAAAACTATATACATATGCAGGTGCACCATGGTTGAGATAATATGCAAGCGCACTATATACAAAACTATATTCGCAACTAAATTTTTTATTCAAATCCACAATATGAAACACAGAGTTTTACTGGAAGAACACAAGTAACCTTATCTCCTTTAGATAATATCACAAGCAACTGCCTACAGAAAGATGCAGTAATCCACAACATATACACAAAGGAAAGATGACTGATTATATTATGTATCTTCGCAAAATGGTACAATAGTAAGCCTGAGGCTATATTCTACTTCTTCTCTAATGATCCTTATTGTTACAAAAGTTTCCTCCTTTATATGAGGGTATACATTGTCACCAAGCAGTGTGGCTTTTCAGCACATAACTATTAATTAGCACTTTTGTTAACAAACTGGAAGATAAACAAGTTCAACATTCCTATGTGTTGAATGTACTTATCATCTTTAAACATTAGAACGTCATTGTTTAGTGTCCTCATGTCGCTTTCTGTCTGGAAATGAATGGATAGAATATGGTTAACACAAAGTGACAATTCTTTGTCCTAATCCAACTCTGCTACTACTCGAATCTTCTCATCACTGAACTCTTGTTTCCACTGTTCCAATGATACTAACTCACCATTATTGTAAAAAGAGGGCACCCTAGGGGTATTCCCATCATCCAGCCTCTAAATCTCTTTCCTTAATTGATTTGCCAATTCATCATGGGATTTCAAGTAAGCCTCGGCTTCAATTTTCTCACCTGGATTCATCAGACTATTATCATTCATCATGCCTTCCAACCGAGACCTAAGCCTTTCATGCTCTTTCAAAGCTTTGACTGTTCCAGTGTATGTCTTCCAATAGATTTTTGCAACCTGCACCATACTTTTGAATCTATGCTCAACAACCTTGAGAACTAACTTATCCATCTTTTGTTGTTCCTTTTTTACTTGCCGAGATGTCTTTTCAGCCCTGTTCTTCCAATACATAGCATCTCTCAAGGCATCCATGGAATCTCTATCAACACTATATGTCATCCCTATTTGACTGGTACCTGTATCAATCTGAAGCAATCTTGCTTGCAGCCTCTGTTTTTCTTCATCGATTTTCTCATATAGGCTTTTGTATGTAGAATTTCTCGGACCAGAAACTCTATTTGATCTTGGTTCAGTTTAGCAACATCCAAATTTAGTTTGGCAGTTGTTCTAGGGTCAGTCTTTCCAACCTGCTTCACCATCAAATGTCCAAAATCTTCTTTTGTATCAACCAATATAGGTCTTTTATCTTTGGGATAGATAGCCCACTGTAGAAGAGCCTTCTGATCTAGATCATATCCTGATCCTCTAAAGAGTTTATCAATCTCTTTTGGCATCATTTGCTTACTTGGGTCCTGTTTCTTGAGGAATCCATCAAACAATAAGGCAAAGTTCATGTCCCATCCAGAGTATAATAGCACACCAACTTCCTTAAGCAACTGTCTTCCCTTCTCAGGTGTGATTTCTCTCATCACAAGATCCATCTCCTATTGTAACTTTTGAAGCTGCTGCTCTTCTTCACTATTTCTCATGTTATTCCTAATTTGAGATCCTTTATGTTGATAGAGGAATGCAGTGAACTCCTTGGAAGAAATGAAGTCACTATCAGCAATGAAATCCTCATGCTCCAGGAATCTAATGTCAGCCACTTCTTGGACATCCAGTTGTCCTATTGCCAAGTCTATCAGTGTATCCTCTGCATAACCAGGGGGGTAATCCTCTTGAGGAGTGAATGGAACGATGCCAGATGTGGAAGTAGGAGACATATGAGCTAAAGGCTCTATATTCCTAATAGTATCAATGTAATCCCTAAAAACATGAGGCGGGACTCCCTCAAGTATTTCTAATTCATGCTCCATAAGTTTGTTGGCCAACTCCAAGGGGTCTTCAATCTTTTGTAGCATGTTCTCAACCATTTTCCTTCTAAAAATCTTCCATTTATAAGCTTGCATTGCTTTCTCAAACTTTATTTGCTTCACTCTGGTCTGGCCTCTTCTCTGCCAATGTTCTTAATGAGGTCATTTGGTAGGTAAGATTTATGCTCTCTAGCCTTCAGCTTTTGTGATGACCGAGCTATCCTTATGTATCCTTCAGGATAGAAATTGGGCCTTGGATCCCCCATACCCATGCCATAATAATCCAATTTTTT
Organism: Cryptomeria japonica; assembly: GCF_030272615.1. Taxonomy (NCBI): domain Eukaryota; kingdom Viridiplantae; phylum Streptophyta; class Pinopsida; order Cupressales; family Cupressaceae; genus Cryptomeria; species Cryptomeria japonica. The sequence goes on along the minus strand of NW_026729020.1, from coordinate 192,477 downwards.
TTGCAACAGGCCATAACCTTTGAACTTTTCACAATAAAATCTAAATATACTAACAACCCAGGTACAATTGATTGTTTCCCATGGCTTGTCAGATGTTCTGTACTCACTATTGATAGTTGCCTCACAATTTCCAGATAAGCCACTCTGTTAGGGACTGTAAGTGGTAGTAAGTATGGTCTCCCTTCAAACCCGTATACCCTGACTTGTGTGCAGTCTGAAAAACAATACCAATCTCCCCAATTGTGTTCAATTGAGGGATCTTCAGTGAAATCTTTTGGTCTTAGGAATCTTTGAACCTCTGGTGCAAGGGCATGATCACACGAGAATCCCAACAGTCTATATAATGGCTTGACAAATAAATCCTCAAAATGCCAATATTGATTATTCACATACCTCTGGTCCCATGAAGAAACCCATAGTTGCACTGGTTTTCTCATCCCAGCATTGTCATATGTCCTGACACATAACTCTTCTGGCTATAACCCTTCATCTTGGCCCACATACAATAGCATATGCATAAGTAAGGAATAATGCTTGAAATAAACACTGATGACATCCCCCTTTAACTTTTCTAACCCATGATTCAAAACCTCAACCAAATAAGAAGAAAAATCAAAGAAGCGGGGCTCCTTAGACTGCAAATCGGCACAAATGACCATGGCTGTAATATCCATCAAAGGATGGGCTTTTATCCCTAGCACTTGGGAAACACAATAATAGGTATACTTGAAATATGGATGGAAAGAGTTGACATCATAGGGAGCTTTGTCATCCTGACCTAGTGGCACTAAGGACCCTGCATTCCTAGGTCTATGTATAGGGAGTCTCAACATTTTGTAAATGTGCTCTAGGTTAAAATATTCACTTGTTAACTTCTTGAGGTCAATCAATTCTTCAAATCCCCAATCCAACTCAAACACGGTGTCAATAACCTCCTTTGTGATTGCAAGAATTGGCTCACCCATGTAGTTATATATGGTCCTGGTTTTAGGGTCATAATTGTTTGCCAATGCCTTCATGAGCTCCACATTCATGAATACATTAGCCACAACTAACCTTCCTAAGTTCAATCACCATAAATTGTTGATAGTTTGAGGGGCAACTCTTCTATTGTACCCATATATGAATAATTCATACCCTCTCAATTCTGTCCATATGTCTCCAAGATCCTCAAACCGGTCCTCCAAGCCTTCCTCATCAGCTCTAATCTTCTTAGACCTCAAACTAGATGATGGCCACTGGTCAATCAAGTCCTGGGCCAAAGAACACCCTTCCCTTTTCTGTCTTTTAGGTTTTTCTTCTACAGCGATAGGTTCTTTTCCCTTTCTGGTCTTATTAGTTTTAGATGATGATTCCATTTGAATTTTAAAAAAGAGGTCTGTGTGCAAACAACTTACTTGGAATTACTGAGCTTTATCTATGAATTCGCCCAATTCTTGCTTTCGGTTCGTCACCTATGATTTCCTTAATGTTGTGTCCTTTGATGTTGATACACTACTTATGGCGTATTTAATCAGTTAGTAATGGCAGTTTGGACAATGGTCACTCAGGCACACGTTCGAATTTAATGGTGATGTGACCTTTCATGGGATTTTTTTCTAATTTTTGTGGCAATCAATAATCATTTCGATGAGGATATGTCTTTCAATCATTTGTTTCTTTAGTCCATCGATCTCTTTGTTTCTATCGACAATACTTTTGTTTCGAATATTACTTCGATTAAGTATTTTTTCCCTTCATCGAAATACTGTATTCGGTCTGGTATGGCTGTCTCCTCATCGAAACATATCTAATATCCATTGGGTCTTAGGTCGAAGAAACCTTGGGCTTTGGTGTCCTCCTTTATTTTTCCATCGAAATACTTCTTTCATCGATATCACTATGCCCCGTCGATGAATGAGTCTATTATCTAACTAAAGCTTTTCTTTATTTTCCCTTATCGTTCTTCACCGATAAAGTTACATCAGAAAAACTACGCATATCGAGAACATGCCTTTTAACCTCCTTGAAACCTATATCCTCATCGATATCTTTTATCGATGTAGCTTCCTTTTGTCTGATCGATATTATTTTTTCGATGAAAACACTCCTTTCGATGGGTCCTTTTTATGTTGCACCGATAGTATTATTTCCTCGAGAACTTTTCCCATCGATGAAGACCCTCTCTGCTTTCTTCGATATCTTTTGTTGATGAAGTTATTATCTTCGGTGAGTCCTTTCTGGAATTCATCAACGTTTCCTTCCTTCGATGGCTCTTTTATATCGATGAGACATCGTTGGGTCTCATCGATACCTTTTGAATTCGGATCGATATTATTCTTTCGATGAAAATGCTCCTTTCGGTGGGTCCTTTTTATGTTGCACCGATAGTATTATTTCCTCGAGAACTTTTCCCATCGATGAAGACCCTCTCTGCTTTCTTCGATATCTTTTGTCGATGAAGCTATTATCTTTGGTGAGTCTTTTCTGGAATTCATCGGCATTTCCTTCCTTCGATGGCTCTTTTATATCGATGAGACATCGTTGGGTCTCATCGATACCTTTTTAATTCGGATCGATATTATTCTTTTGATGAAAATGCTCCTTTCGGTGGGTCCTTTTTATGCTGCACCGATAGTATTATTTCCTCGATAACTTTTCCCATCGATGAAGTTATTATCTTCGGTGAATCCTTTCTGGAATTCATTGGTGTTTCCTTCCTTCGATGGCTCTTTTATATCAATGAGACATCGCTGGGTCTCATCGATAATAATTATTTTTTTTTGATAAAAATTATCATCATCGGAATTACGACGAATACCAAGCTTTTGACCGACGATGTAATCGGTGGACTTTGACAGTCGGCAGAGCCCATTGGATTGTTGTATTTCCGACGGGCATGGCATCGTCGACCAATCCGACGCCGAGTTTTTGACGGTTGATTTTGTCAGCACTCCGACAAAAATTCGTTGCAAATCCGACAAACGACCGTCGAAAATCAGCTCCGAATGTACTAGTGCATGATGTTCTTTATGTTCCTAAACTTTGTCAAGATTATAAGATTAACTTTTATAAGGGCATGTTTTATATCATTGATCCAAAAACTAATCATGTTATTGCTACTGCTAAAATGTATACTGATAACTTATTTAAGTTCTATGAATTTTCTACTACAAAGTATTCATTGCTTACTACTATTGATTTTACTATATGGCACGAAAGACTTGGCCATGTCAATTCTAATTATATTTCGTTGATGTAAAAATAAAATATGGTTGATGGATTTCCTACTATTGTTCCTTCTCAATTTTTTTGCAATGGTTGCATGAGTGGTAAGATGCATAGGGAACCCTTTCCTCATGGTCAATCTTGGAGGGCATATACTAAATTGCATCTAGTTCATAGTGATCTCTCAGGTCCCATGGAGAATCCCTCCATCCAAGGTTCAAGGTATGCTCTTCCCTTTGTTGATGATTTTTCAAGGAGAACATGGATATATTTTCTTCATAGTAAGGATCAAGTGCTTGATGTGTTTACTGAATTTCATATGTTTGTAGAAAGGCAACATCATTCTAAAATTAAGATTCTTTGTACTGACAATGGAAGAGAATATGTCAATAATGCATTAATGCTTATTTAAAATATTTTGGAATTAAACATGAGCTTACCATTCCTTATACACCACAACAAAATGGTGTGGCAGAATGGAAGCATAGGACCATTGTGGAAATGGCAAGATGTTTATTGCATGCAAAAAATATAGATTACAAGTTTTGGGTTGAATCTATGGCTTGTGCAACTTATTTAATTAATATAACACCTACCAAAGCCTTAAAGGATAAAACTCTTGGAGAAGCTTGATCTAGTAGAAAGCCCAATTTGCAAAATTTAAGAATTTTTGGTTCCACGGCTTATGTTCACAAACCTAAGGAGAAAAGACAAAAAATAGATGCTAAATCTTTTCATTTTATTTTTGTTGGTTATAATGAGAATACTAAAGGTTATAGAGTTTACAATCCTATTACTAACAAGGTAAAAGTTACAAGAGATGTTTGTATTGTAGAAAAAGGCATTCATGATTTTTTTTAAGTGGAGGATGATGAACTTGCTCAAAGCAAAGTTGTTCTTGTGGAGGACAAACCTCCTTCTCTTAACCCTAATCCTAATGCATCTATTTCTATTCCTTCCAGTGATAGTGATGATGATAATAATAACTCTACTCCTCATGACTCTTCTTCTAGTGATGAATCCATTACTTTTAAAAGAAGACCTAAATGGTTTAAACATTTAATTCAAAATAGTGATGAATACTTAGCTAGAATGGATAGATTTCAAGCTAGAAGAGTTAATTATTGTCATTATGCTTTAATTTATACTATTATGAATTGTAATGATCCTAAAACATTTGAACAAGCTAAAAATAAACCACATTGGCAAAAAGCAATGAAAGAATAATATGATACTTTAATTTCTAACCAAATGTTGGATTTAGTTCCCTTGCCTCATGGTAAAAATCTTGTTTCTTGCAAGTGGCTTTATAAAACTAAATTGAATGCTAATAATCAAGTTAGTAAATTTAAAGCTAGATTAGTTGCTAGAGGTTTTTCTCAAATTGAAGGCTTAGATTATACTGAAACTTTTGCTCCTATTGCTAAAATGCCTACAATTAAACTTGTGCTTGCTTTAGCTTCTAGAATAAATTGGTCTATTCACCAACTGGATGTTAAAAGTGCTTTTCTTAATGGTGATTTACATCAGGAAATTTATATGTCTCAATCTCCTGGTTTTGTTAAGGAAGGTAATGAACATTTAGTTTGCAAGTTAAAGAAATCAATTTATGATTTGAAGCAATCTCCTAGGGAATTGTATTCTAATATTAATGCATTATTTCTTTCTCAAAGTTTCATTGGAAGTAAAAATGATCCAAATTTGTATATTAAACATAGTGAAGATGACATTGTGATTATTATTTTATATGTAGATGATTTAATTCTAACTTCAAGTTCCAAAAATTTGATTTCTGAAATTAAGTTTCAGCTCAATCAAAAATTTCAAATGACTGATTTAGGACTTTTACATTATGTTTTGGGAATGCAAATTTGGCAAACAAGTAATGGTATTTTGAACTATCTCAAAGTAAATAGGCTCAAGATCTTTTAGACAAGTTTAAAATGAATGATGTTAACCATGTTTCAATTCCTATTGAATTAGGCACTAAGTTAATGCTTGATATGCAAACTCCACTTGTTGATCCTACTTTGTATAGACAATTAGTTGGAATTTTAAATCATTTAACTCTTACTAGGCCAGATGTTGCTTATAGTGATGGTTTGGTTTCAAGATTCATGTCTAAACCTCAACAAACACACTTTAAAGTTACTAAAATAATTTTAGGATATATTAAAGGAACTATTAATGTAGGTTTGTTTTATGATGCAAATTCTGATTTTACTTTAAAAGGTTTTACTAATTCTGATCTAGGTGGAGATCCCAATGATGGGAAATCTACTTGTGGTTATTATTTTTTTGTTGGTTCGGGAGCAATTTCTTGAAATAGTAAAAAGAAACAATCTACCTCTCTTGGATCCACTGAAGCTGAGTACAAAGGATGCACTAATTCTTCCAAAGAAGCCTTGTGGCTTAGAAGACTACTTGAATATTTGGGTCTACCTCAACACAAACCAACTCCATTGTATTGTGACAATGAAAGTGCCATTTCCTTGGCTAAAAATCCAGTTTTCCATGCAAGGACAAAACACATTGCTCTCCAACACCACTTTATTAGAGAACAAATTGAAGACAAGCAAGTTTCACTCCTCTATTGTAAGGGGGAAGACCAAGTTGCAGATATTTTGACCAAGCCACCTTGTAAAGAGAAGTTCTAATTTGATTGTAAAAATATTGGTTTGCAACCTTCACCAAATGATTTATCACTTGTTCGCACATAAACCTTACTCTAATAATGTAGACATAACTATTGATCCCATCCATGTATAGATCAATATCCAAATTACATGAATAAGTCACCTATAAATACAAATCATCAACCTTATTGACAAGGTCGACTAAACCCTAAACCCATAAACCCATAATAAAAAAAATTACATTGCACGGTATCACCAGATCAATAGTATGATTTATATTACATAGCATAGACCTAAATCAAGTATCCAAACAATTCCATCCACTAGAAATTTTGCTAAGACCAAAATCTGATACGCTTCACCAACTGGTAGAAACCTTTAGTGAAGTAACATAGAAAGTCTAACTAGATCCAAATAGGACCACCATGATAGAACATCAGCCAAAGAAAAGTCACCAAACACTCAGAATATGATCAAGAAGCACCTTCAACATGATAAAAATGATTCCATAAGACTAACTAAAATCATCTGACCAAAACACCAAATATCACTTGCTGGTACTAGGAATACCAACCGGGAATATAAGCGATAGTTACCGGAGGACCAAAACATGAACCAACAAAATATGGCAAACAAATAACCATCCAAAGTAAGGATCCAAAACCGATTCCATAGATCTGATCATACCAGATTAGAATCATAGCCAAAACCAAGATGATCACCAAGACTAACTGGGATAGGTCCAACCGGGATAGTGTCCAACTAGGATACAATGTTGACATCAATGACAATAGTTAACCAAATCCAACATATTGCCAACAATCTCCCCCTTTGGCATTAATGGCAACACTGAATGTGAAAAATATCCAAATGCCAAGGAATGCCAACAATCTCCCTCAAAGATATGATTGATTTTCACATGAATACCACCTCTCCCCTTTTGACATCAATGACAAAAGACAAATACTAAACCAAACAACTGACTACTCCCTCTGAGTAGTAGCATCATCTCATCAACTTGAATCGAAAAAATAATCTGATAAGCTTACCGGATTGATGCATTCCTCGATTTCTAAGTCTCTTTCAGAGGGTTGGTAACCCCCAATTGATCTCTAAGATATTCAAAAGTATCTTTAGGAAATGGTTTAGTTAGAATATCTGCAATCTACTCCTTAGTAGGCACATAAAGCAATTTGACTTCCTTTGCTTCAACCTTTTCCTTCAAGAAATTGTACCTTATAGAAATGTATTTTCATTTAGAATGAAATAAAGGATTCTTTGACATATCAATAGCAGTAGTATTATCACAGTGAATAACAATAGGTTCATCATAACTTACCCTTATATCTTTTAGTATTTGTTTCATCCATAAAATCTGAGTACAGTTGGTAGCAGCAGCTACATATTCCACTTTAGTAGTAGATAATGAAGTACATGATTGTTTCAAGCTAAGCCATGAAACCAATATAATCAATAGGAGGCGGTTAATCCATGACACAAACCCAAGCACTGTGGTGCGCAACACAAGGAAACCAAGGGCGCACACCTTGCAACTATCCCTAATGATCTGATCTTCAGAATGATTTAGTTTCACATACCTGGGAGTCTTTGAATTTTCTTGATTTCCTGACTCTTTCTGTTGTTCCTCTGTCATAGTTGAGTTTTTTGATCTTACTGGAGTGACAGGTTCACTATTCTGAGCAGCTTCATGCATTATTGGTTTAGGTCTAATAAATTCATCTCCCAGTCCAGAGTCATATGATCTTATTTGATTACTGCCATGTTCATCCACCTTGACATTTATGATCTCGGTTATCCTATTCAATATTTGCAATAACATCTATATGCTTTTATCTTAGTAGAATAACCTAAAAATATTTCCTCATCACTTCTAGGATCAAATTTTACAAATGCATCATATCTCCTAATGTAACATTTACATCCAAAAATTCTGAAATATCTTATAGTAGGAGTATGAGAAAACCATAATCCATAAGGAGTCTTACCAGTATCACCTTTTATGTGTACTTTGTTGAAAGCATATACAACTGTACTAACAACTTATCTCCAATAAATATCAGACAATTTAGCTTATGTCATCATAGTCCCTATCACATTCAATATGGTTCTGTTCTTCCTTTCCACCAATCCATTTTGTTGTAGATTCCTAGGTGTAGAAAGTTGTCTTCTAATTCCATTCTTCTCACAAAAGTTGTTGAATTCACTGGATGTAAACTCATCGCCTTGATCTGATCTCAAACACTTTATCTTCAGTCATGTCTCAGTCTCAACCATAGCTTTAAAGATTTTTAATTTCTCAAAAGATTCAGATTTTTCTTTCAAAAATGCTACCCACATCATTCTAGAATAATCATCAATAAGTAACATAAAGTATCCGTCACCTTGAAAACTTTTAATCCTTTCCGGTCCACACATATTAGTATGAATAAGATAAAGAATTTTATTAGATTTATCATGTATGCTTCTAAAAGAAGTTATGGCTTGCTTACCCATTTGACATTCTCTACATACCGGATTATGAGGTTTGACAATTTTGGGCAAATCTCTGATATCTCGTGTTGAACTAATATTCACTATGCAATCAAAATTTACATGAAACATCCTCTTATGCCATAACCATCTTTTATGAATCTAAGCAATCAAGCAAACTTTCTCACTAAAGTTCAAAAGAAATATGTTTCCATTGGTCTAAGTTCTAGAAGCAATTTACAATCCAGATCTATTGATGATTTTACATTTCCCATCCTTGATTTGTAAATGAAATCCTCTATCCACCATTTGACCTACACTTAAAAGATTATGCTTTAAGACTTCAACATAATAAACATTATCAATGTTAGTATTACCATCCAATGATATTGTTCCCTTGCCTTTGATCCTACATGCCTTGTTGTCTCCAAAATTGACTAATATGCCATCAATTTCTTGTAGTGATAGAAATTTTCTCTTGTCACCAGTCATGTGATGTGAGCATCCACTATCTATAGCCCATTCACCCCTTTCTTCAATTTTAGCAACTAAAGCCTTTTCCTCAGTATAAGTTTCTTCAATGATAGGTTCCACAGAATCATCCTTGATAGCAATACATACCCAATCTTTACCAGAAGAAGCTCTATTACCGGTTCCACTCACAGGTTCATCATCATCATCATCAGTAATACCAAAACCATCATAATTATATGATTTATTCTTATTCCTTTTGTATCTAGGTTTGTTCTAATATTTCAGATTACACTTATAACTCTTTACAAATCTTTCATGATTCCTAGCAGCTCTTTCAGGGCATCTAGAAGCAAAATGACCAATCTTATTGCATGAAAAATATTAAAATGGACTTTTCCTTCATATTTACTTCTAATCGGTCCTTTAGTAATTCTTCTAGCAATCAGGGCTTCGATCTCTTCAAGTTCAGTTTCTTCTCTTTCAATGTCCTCCATATCTTTAGCATACATCTCCTTCCAATCTATATTTTGCTTACCAGAGGCAGATGCTTTAAATGCAGTCTCAGTTTTAATAGCACTCTGATCTCCAAGTTCCTCAAGCTCAAAAGCAGTCAATTTCCCAATCAGTGTATCTCTAGTAACAGGGGTACTTGACATTTTCTGGAGTTCATTAATTGTAGTAGCCTTCATCTTATAAGGTGGAGGTAGAACTCTCAGAACCTTTGATACTATCGTATCCTCACTAAATGATCAGCCACAACATTTGGTTGCCATAAAAATCTCATTTACTCTATCCATGAAAGAACTTATCTTCTCATCTTCTTCGATCTTAAAAGTTTCATACCATACCCAAAAACCTTCAAGTTTTGCAATTTTCATAGCCTGGTCACCTTCATAAAGAGTTTCAAGCTTTGTCCAGATCAGCTTTGCCTTCTTCAGCTCTATGACATTCAATAGCTTTTATCAGATAGGGAGCTTAACAATGCTTCTTTTGCTCTAACATCAGTTTCAACCTTCTTCTATTCATCAACAGGTGTTGATGTTCCAGAATTAGGATCATGAGGTATATACCCTTTCTCCACTATCTCCCAAAATTCAGCTCCAAGACATTTGAGATGAATCTTGATTTGCTCCTTCCATATTTTGTAATTTATACCATCAAATCTGGGACTCTTCTTCCGATAGGGATTGAATGTAGAACTAGATGCAGTTGCCATCGAATCTCCTCAAGCCGTTAAGCTTCTATGGAGAGGACCTTTCTCTAATACCAATTGTTAGACATATCTGATACCGAGAGTAAACTTAGAGGGGGGTGAATGAGTTTACCATCAAAAATCAGAGTACAAAGAAACCAACACAATGAAGAATAGAACATGAAAGAACAGTACACACAACACCAATATTTTGACATGAAAAACTCAGTAAAGGGACAAACAGCGGTGGGAAACTCTACCCACAATCAGATAATACTTCTACAACAGTATGTGAAATTACAATGGGGATTGCACTTACAATTGGGCCAACCGCCTAGAGCTCACTACTCATCACAAAAAGAAGTCTCGCTGACTTACAAAACCATCAGACTACAATCTAGAAAGAATGAGCTATGAAAGTAGCATCTGCTAATGCTTGATACAATTCCGGTTAAGCACTAATGTCTGCCCTACAATACAAAAACCTTCACCGAATGATTTTTTACTTCTTCGCACATAAACCTTCCTCTAATAATGCAAACATAACCATCGATCCCATCCATGTATCGATCAATATCCAAATTACATGAATAAGTCACCTATAAATATAGATCATTAACCTTATTGACAAGGTCGACTAAACCCATAAACCCATAATAAATAAAAATTACATTGCATGACATCACCATACCAATATTATGATTTAAATTACATATCATGGACCTAAATAAAGTAAGCAAATAATTCCATCCACTGGAAATTTGGCTAGGGCCAAAATCCAACATGTTTCACCAACTAGTAGAAACCCTTACTGAAGTAACATAGAAAGACTAACTGGTGTAAGGAAGTTAAGTAGCGGAAACAACTTCCTACACTAACCTTGAGAGGAGGGTAATGCAAAACTTTTTCAGATCATTACAACAGTTATAGAAAATAGAAATAGATATAATAGCATTCATACCACAACACAGTGATTTACGTGGGGAAAACCCTTTCGGGAGAAAAAACCCCACACTCCAAAAGCAGCTCAATATTTTATTCAGCAATCAAAAACAGATTACAACATACTTGTAGAGCAAGCTCTTCGCAGGAGTACCACTAATCAGAGATTCAGAGGCAACTCAATAGCCATAAGACTCTTACACACAACCTCTATCTCACACACCTCTTAAATAGGAGATACAATACAAGAAACCGTCAAACGGTATTACAAAACCATGGGCTAAAACCACCCAATAAGGTGTAGCCGACCTTATCTCCCTTCTATGACATGTTAAAGCACACATCAACACGTGTTTCTCCCTTTTACAGCTCATTTATGTATCCGATACAAATTATTTTTCCTATTTCAGGAGTACAAACTTCCGGAGGCCATAACTTGAGAACCGGGTGTCCGATTGACGAACCATTTGAAGCGCCAGAAAGCTCGCGAAGTGCTCTATCACCTCGTAACTTGATTTGCTGGTTACGGCCACTTTTCAGGGCGTTTCGGAGCCTCTAAAGTCCCCAAAATTAAGTTTAAATATTTTATTGCACCCCTCCAAGACGAAAACATTAATATCTTCAAAACTAGCTGTGATCTTGCGACGCAACTTTACCGGAATGCTTATCTAACCAACCAGAAGCTTTAGGGAGAGTTTCACACCATTTCAAGCTCAAATGAAAACTTACTATAAATAGTAATCTCACATAAATGCAAGGTTGAGACACCATTTTTCCCAACAAATCTCCCACTTGTCGAACACCTTGCAAGAGCGGAAGGGAATGTCAACACAATGAATCAATTGCTAGGGGCCATAAGGCCCATAGACTCTGAACACCATCTGAACTTCTCTATGCTCACAGTCTTAGTTAAAGCATCTGCAACATTCATCAAAGTTTCCACCTTAACTAGCTTCACCCTACCATCTTCGACCATATCTCTAACAAAATGATACTGAACATCAATATGTTTGGTCCGGACATGAAATGTCGGGTTCTTAGCTAGGCTAATTGCACTCTGACTGTCACAGTAAACTGTCACTGTACCTTGTTTTATTCCAATATCTGAACACAGTCTCTTAAGCCAAATGGCCTCTTTACAAGCATGAGTAGCTGCCATATACTCTGCTTCAGTAGTGGATAAAGCAGCCACAACCTGTCGCTTACTCATCCAACTAATTGCACCACCAAACAAAGTAAACACATAAGCACTGGTGGATCTTCTGCTATCAATATCACCTGCCCAATCTGAATCCACATAACCATGGATATCAAGGGAAGTCATGTCTCCAACTGAATTACCATGATAACACAAAGAATACTCTGAAGTACCCTTCAAATATCTGAAGACTCTTTTGACTGCATCCCAATGAACTCTACCAGGATTAGACATATATCTAGAAAGTACTCCCACTGCTTGGGCAATGTCTGGTCTAGTACAGACCATAGCATACATCAAGCTTCCAACCGCACTCTGGTAAGGCACTCTGCTCATGTCTTCCATCTCCAGTGGGGATGTAGGACAATCTGAAACAGATAGTTTCGTTCCAACTGTAAAAGGAACACTCAATGGTCTACAATTCTGCATGTTGAACCTCTGTAACACTGAATTCACATACTTACTCTGGCCTAGCCATAGCTTTCTCTTCACCCTATCTCTTCTAATTTCCATCCCAAGAATGTGCTTTGCTGCACCAAGATCTTTCATTTCAAATTTAGCAGCGAGCTGAGACTTCAGTTCTGAAATCATACCTTTCCCTTTACCAATGAATAACATATCATCAACATACAATGCAATGAATAAGAAATGATCACCATCAGATTTATAATAAACACAGTGATCTGATTTAGAATGTTCAAATCCCAAACTCAACACATATGTATCAAATTTCTGGTACCACATCCTAGGACTTTGTTTCAGGCCATACAAAGATTTCTTCAATTTACAGACCAAATTACTTTTGCCTTTCACCACATAGTGCTTCGGCTGTGTCATATAAATATCTTCCTCCAAATCACCATGAAGGAAAGTAGTTTTCACATCCATTTGCTCAACCTCTAAATCATAAGCAATAGCAATAGAAAGCAAAAATCTAATGGACGTCATTTTTGCAACAGGAGAAAATATCTCACCGTAATCAACACCCTCAACCTGAGAGTAGCCTTTTGCAACCAACCTTGCCTTATACTTCTCAATGCTTCCATCTGAACCAATATTTTTCTTGAACACCCATTTACAACCAACAGGTTTTCATCCTTTAGGCAATGGTACAAGATCCCATGTATCATTCTTTTTCAAAGCTGCCATTTCTTCCTCCATAGCAATCTTCCAAGATTCTGCATCATTCATACCTAATGCCTCTTCTACAGATTTCGGTTCATCCACACTAGTATTCAGAGCAAAAATACATCTCCAATCATTAGGTGAATACCTTTCAGGTGGTTGTCTATGTCTTGTAGACCTTCAAACAAGCTGAGTTGGAGGTTCTTCCTCCTCTTCTGAAGATTCAGAGCTAGACGAGCTCTCCTCAACTTCTTGCCTATCTAGGGGTCTCGATTCAACTCTTTCAGGTGTAGAAGGAAGTTGAATCACATCTTCTTTTTTAGTCTGTTCTGGCTGCAATGTAACAGAAGGAGACTTAATTTCTCTAAAAATAACACTTCTACTGTGAATTACCTTTTGTGCAACAGGGTCCCAAAGCTTGTATCCTTTCACACCATAACTATACCCGATGAAGATACATTTCACAGCCTTGTTCTCCAACTTTGTTCGCTTCTCCTTTGGCACATGTGCATATGCCTCGCAACCAAAAACTCTAAGATGTCTCAATGAAGGCTTGTGACCTGACCATGCTTCCATAGGCATTTTATCAACAAGAGCTAATGTAGGAGACCTGTTAATCAGGTAGCAAGCAGTGGCAACAGCTTCAGCCGAAAACTTTTGTTCGAGACCAGCACCACTCAACATACTCCTAGCCTTCTCCATCAGTGTCCTGTTCATTCTTTCTGCAACTCCATTCTGCTGTGGAGAATACGGAGTTGTCTTCTGCCTATTAATTCCACAGTCTTTACAGAATCTATCAAAATCATTAGAGCAAAACTCACCGCCATTATCAGTTCTCAAACATTTTATTTTCTTTCTAGTCTGCAACTCAACTATTGCTTTAAATTCTTTAAAACGACTAAAAACTTCAGATTTGCTCTTTAGAAAATAAACCCATGTCCTTCTACTAAAATCATCAATAAATGAAACATAATATGTGGATTTTCCAATCGAAGAGACATCTACTGGACCAAACACATCAGAATGGATAAGATCCAAAACACCACAAGTTTTATGAGAACTCAAGTAAAACTGAACGCGGTTTTGTTTTCCATAAATGCAATGCTCACAGAAATCAAAGTCAAGATTATAGTCATTCAAACCTTTAACAAGGTTTTTATTTTTCAAGGTCCTTAGACCCTTTTCTCCAATGTGGCCAAGTCTCTGGTGCCATAACATAGTCTTCTCTGCAGGTAACTTTGCTTCAGACGAAAGAGCACCCTTAGGTACCCAAAAACCATTTCCATCTGCTGAAGGTGAAACCTTCAAATCTTCCAGTGAAGTATCTGCAGATTTACTTTTTACAGAAGTGCTATTAGACTCAACAGTGTATGCTTCAAGCTTATACAAAGTGCCAAACCTGACACCTCTAGAAACTACCATAGCACCCTTAATCATCTTACATCCTGCTTCAGAAAAGACTACCTGCACACCTACATCTATCAGTTTGCTCATAGATAACAGGTTTCATTTTAATCCAGGGATATGCAGCACACCATTAATCCTTTTTATTCTACCATCAGAAAACCTGATTCTAACTTTACCGCGACCAACAATGTCTAGATGTGAATCATCACCCAAGTACACCTTACCTCCATTAAATCCTTCATATTCAGAAAACCAATCTCTATTGGAAGTCATATGAAAAGATGCACCTGAGTCAATTAGCCAGGCATCATTACCTGCATAAGTCGCCAAAGCCGCAATAAAGGCATCGCCATCTTCCTTGTCGGACTCAGAATCAGAATCGAACTTTTTCTTTTTCTTCTTCTTCTTTTCTTCTTTGCAATCCTTACGGATGTGACCCGGTTTACCGCAGTTCCAGCAAATGACTTTGGACTTTCCAGGAGATTTCGATCTCCCTTTGGATTTGGACTTGCCGCACTTCTCATTCTTCTTGCCTTTCTCCTTAGGTCTTCCACGAACGGTTAGGGCTTCCTTTGAACTGATGGATACCTTCCTTTGCATCTCTTCACCGAGTAGGGCACCCACCACGTCTTCAGATTTCAAAACAATAGAAGTACTACCGATAGCCATAACAAGAGAATCCCACGAATCAGGCAAAGAACAAAGCAAGATCTGACATTTCTCCTCCTCGTCCATCTTAACACCGATGGATACTAATTGAGCCACCAACATATTGAATGCTTCCAGGTGGTCTACAATTCGTCCACCCTCTTCCATCTTCAAGGAATACAATTTCTTTCTTAAGAAAATTTGATTTAATAAAGATTTCACTTGATACATCTCACCAAACTTAGTCCATAGCTTCTTTGCAGAGTTCTCTTCATGGACATTGATTAGAACAGAGTCTGCCAGGCATAGTCTGATTAGACCCTTGGCTTTTCGGTCCATAACATCATATTGAGCTGCCGCAGTAGGATCTGAGGGCCTTTGGACATTCGCATCAACAGCATCCCAAAGATCTCGATCTATCAGCAGATCTTCCATCTTCAGCTTCCACATCTCAAAATTACTTCCATTAAATTTCTCCACCTCTATTCTCCCTGACGAACTCGCCATCTGAATATTCCTGCAACAAGATCAAAAAGTGTCTTCTGCACAAGCTCCCACTCAAATCTGGATTAGTTCAAAAAACCCAACTGCCCACAATTGAAACCAAAGGTGATCAGGCTCTGATACCACTTGTAAGGAAGTTAAGTAGCGGAAACAACTTCCTACACTAACCTTGAGAGGAGGGTAATGCAAAACTTTTTTAGATCGTTACAACAGTTACAGAAAATAGAAATAGATATAATAGCATTCATACCACAACACAGTGATTTACGTGGGGAAAACCCTTTCGGGAGAAAAAACCCCACACTCCAAAAGCAGCTCAATATTTTATTCAGCAATCAAAAACAGATTACAACATACTTGCAGAGCAAGCTCTTCGTAGGAGTACCACTAATCAGAGATTCAAAGGCAACTCAATAGCCATAAGACTCTTACACACAACCTCTATCTCACACACCTCATAAATAGGAGATACAATACAAGAAACCGTCAAACGGTATTACAAAACCATGGGCTAAAACCACCCAATAAGGTGTAGCCGACCTATCTCCCTTCTATGACATGTTAAAGCACACATCAACACGTGTCGCTCCCTTTTACAGCTCATTTATGTATCCGATACAAATTATTTTTCCTATTTCAGGAGTACAAACTTCTGGAGGCCATAACTTGAGAACCGGGTGTCCGATTGACGAACCGTTTGAAGCGCCGGAAAGCTCGCGAAGTGCTCTATCACCTTGTAACCTGCTTCGCCGGTTACGGCCACTTTTCAGGGCGTTTCGGAGCCTCTAAAGTCCCCAAAATTAAGTTTAAATATTTTATTGCACCCCTCCAAGACGAAAACATTAATATCTTCAAAACTAGCTGTGACCTTGCGACGCAACTTTACCGGAATGCTTATCTAACCAACCAGAAGCTTTAGGGAGAGTTTCGCACCATTTCGTGCTCAAATGAAAACTTCCTATAAATAGTAATCTCGCATAAATGCAAGGTTGAGACACCATTTTTCCCAACAACCGGATCCAAATAGGACCACCATAACACCACACTAGCCAAAGAAAAGTCACCAAACACTTAGAATATGATCAAGAAGCACCTTCAACATGATAGAAATTCATTCCATAAGACAAACCAAAATCATCTGACAAAAAAATACCAAATATCACTTACCGGTAAAGCTAACTGGTACTGGGAAATACCAACCAGGAACATAAGCGATAGTTACCAAAGCACCAAAACATGAACCAACAAAATATGGCAAACAAATAAGCATCCAAAGTAAGGATCCAAAACCGATTCCAGAGATATAATCATACTGGATCAAAATCATAGCCAAAACCAAGATGATCACCAAGACTAACCGGGATTGGTCCAACCGGGATAGTCTCCAACCAGGATATAGTATTGACATCAATTACAATAGTTAACCAAATCTAGCATATTGCCAACAATCTCCCTCTTTGGCATTGTTTACAACACTGAATGTGAAAAACATCCAAGTGCCAAGGAATGCCAACAATCTCCCTCAAAGATATGATTGATTTTCACATGAATACCCCCTCTCCCCCTTTGACATCAATGAAAAATGGTGGATATTGAACCAAATGGCTGACTAATCTCCCTGATTAATAGCATCATCTCATCAACCCAGAACAAAGAAAATATCCGATAAGCTTACCAGATTGATGCATTCCTGCATCTCTAAGTCTCTTCTAGGGGGTTGGTAACCCCCAACTAATCTCTAAGATATTCAAAAGTATCTTTAGGCAATGGTTTAGTTAGAATATTTTCAATCTGCTTCTTAGTAGGCACATAAACCAATCTGACTTCCTTTGCTTCAACCTTTTCCTTCAAGAAATTAAACCTTATAAAAATATGTTTTGTTTTGGAATGAAATACAAGATTCTTTGATATATCAATACCAGCAGTATTATCACATTGAATAACAATAGGCTCATCATAACTAGTCCCTAAAATATTAGATGGAGTCAATGAGTCCATGAAAGAAAAATATAGCAAAGGGGCAAACATTGTGGAAAAAATGGGTTTTGTAGGTGGTGGTCTAGGTCCCAGAGGAGAAGGCATTTGGTATCCACTTGAGGTACAACTTCCATCATATTCAAAATCAAAAGCTCCTGTTAAACCAATCATTGGACTTGATTCTTTAGATTCATCATGGAAAGGTACTACTCATTACCCTCAGGGTCCACCTATATTTGTTTCAGGTTCAAATCCACAACCACCACCACATCATGGTATTCCCATTGGTGGTGAATCAAGTGCCACTGCCACTGGTGTTGAATCTGGGGATAGTAATCCTATTAGTGTTCAGTCAAGTTCCGTTGTGATTGGTGGGGTTGGCATGGGTACTACTACTGATACTAGTTGTCTTGGTGTTGGACAAGGGAACAACAAAATATCTCTCACAAGAGGCCACTAGTGGTAGATACTCATACTATTTAGAATCCTATATCAAGTGCCACTGACACTACAAATCAATCATTTGCAGCTTCAGATCACACACCTCAAAAGATTATAAAAACTACACATGAAAGTGTCAGTGGGATAGGATCAAGAATGGTTGTTGGTAATCTTAGTACTGCATTAGTTAAAACCACAGGCATAAGTGGAAATGGAGCCTCTGCTAATCCTATGTCGCCTTTCAAACATTCAATTGCTTCAGAAAACCCAGATTTTCAATTTCATGATTATTATGAAAAATTTGAACACACAACAAATGCAAATAAAGAAAAAAAAAGAGCATTTCATAGGGTTGCCTTGACTGAAGTTTTAGATGAACATATGACCCACACAAAGATATGATGGAGTTCATGGTTGTTATGCCCCCAACTAAAGATAAAAATCCACCACACAGTCAGATAGATCTCTCTGAATTTCAAGTTAGCACCCTCTAAATGGATTTTTCCAAAGTACATAATGTGGACAAAATTAGCGTGTCAGAAAGGACTAACGAAGTGGTCGACACTTCATTGCTAAAGGTGGAGAGAGAAAAAAATAAACTAGAGAAACAAATAGAAAAGTTACAGGCAGACATGGCAAACGAAAAATCAAAAAGGAAAGCAACAGATAACAAGTGCAATGACTTACAAAAAAGGATAAAAAATTTGGGCTCTGCAGGAAAAGATGTATGCAGAATTGAAGGACATGAGAGAAAAACTGGCTAAAAGCAGTAAAAAAATTGATGAGGAAAGAGCCAGTTTTTAAAAATTATACAAAAGTTATGAGTCTGTTATTGTCGAAATAAGAAAAACACAGGACCTATTGGATCATGATAAGGAAAAAGAAAAACATTTGGAAGAGGAAGTAGAGGAAGAAAGAAAAAAATGTGCACAAATGAAAGAATACCTGCACAATGCAAATGATAAAATTAAAACTTTGGAGGATAGATTGAAAGATAATATGAAAAATACAACAAAGTATATACAAGAAAACATTTGGTGGCAAATAATGCAGAGTGATAAGTTGTGTGAATGGTTTGAATTGAATGAAAGTCTGAGATTAATTTATATGAAAATCAAAGGGCACTTTGAGAAGAGCATACATGTTTATTCAAAAGAGGATATGACAAAACAGATTCTGCAAGTAGTCTACAGTATCAGTGATAGCTACTTGGCATCCAAGGAAATTAAGAGCCACATTGATGCCACAGTTAAGACATCATCTATCCTCAAATATCAAAAGTTATGGATAAATGTGACAAAAATATATTGAAGCTGCAAGAAAAGAAAACTACTTTGATTAAACTTGGTTTGCCTAAGACTGTTGACCCATCAAATAAATTCATTGAAAAGAAGATTACAAAAAAAACATGGAGATAAAAATGAAGTTTGATTTAGACTTGCTTACTAAGAACACAACTCCCCAAAGCTTTCTGGAACTCATCCAACCATTTACAACTCTGAATGTGGTATTGGGCGAAACAGTGATCTCAAGTCACTCTTCTAAATATGGATTGTTGATGAAGTTCCAGTTGACTTTCCATAGTTTACAGAATATTGACCTTCCATCAGACGAAGAGTGGAGCACCCTACAAAAACTGGCACAAAAACCTTAAGAATCATAGTATGTATTGCACAGTTTTCTTCTTGTACTCTTAATTTCAAGGTTTAATGTTTTTTCTGTTTGGAATTTGGCATCGCTTGAAATAACTTTGTTTTATGAATAGGAAAAAACGAACACTCACTATTGCTAAATTGCTAATCCAGCCTATGAATCTATGATGCATAGTGCAAAACTTCAGCCTGTAATTTGTATTCTCAAATTCTCCCAAGCTTTAACATTTCTACATTTCTCTATTTCTGATTACTAGGTTTTGGGCATTGCTATTATCTATATTTAATTTGTCATGGCTTGAATTAATATTTAATTTTGAACTCTGTTTTATGAACAGGAGACATCAAACATGTAGCAGTTGTTAAATTGCTAATCCGACCTGTGATGGCCATGTAAATCTATGTTGAGTTTGTGATTTTGATGTTGAGTGTTCACATGTTGCAATTCAACCTGAAGCTGTTGTTGCTCCCTTGTTTCTATAAAAGGGAATTCAAGATCATTTGCAAAGGGTTCTGAAACTTTGTATTGACTTTTGCATGGATAATCACATAGATTGGTGTATTACTATTGAATGAATTGTATCATATGTCTATATTTTGAAAGAAATAATGAAAATATAAGTTCTCAAACATGTTTTAATAAACATCTTTGTATCAATAAACACATTATGGTCTTTTATTATGCTAATTTAAATCTGGAAATAGAAAGTTGAAAAATACAATTACAAATCAATATTAAATTCTAATTGTAAAAAGTTAACAAACTCATAAAATATCATCAAGTTATCAACCATAATAATATGCTTTTTTAATATGAATGATGAGATACAATAATAAGATTAATAAATACCAATCTCTTACAATTGCCATTCATCCTCATTAAATTCAGAGCTTTCTTGATTCTTGTCTGTGGGTTCTTCACTCTGAGTCTGCATACCTTCGTTGAACTGCATCTCAATGCTACCAGTAGGTCTAGTACATGAGTCAATAATCCCACTGGCACTTTGGTTTGAAGTGTTTCCCAAACCTCTTCTTTCACATTTGGACCTCCAGATTTGCAGTGCCCTATCGTAAGGAAAAGTGTGGACATCATACCTAGATGTATAGAGCCTCAAGCAATTTTCTAATTTTTTGTCTATTTTGTTTCTTAGCTTTGATTTTAGGAACCCCAAAGCACTAAAAATTCTCTCATCTTCCACCGAACCCAATATCATGGTAAGACATAAATCAACAAGCTTCAAATATTCTGGCATTGAATCACGCAACGTTGCATTCTCATCTATATATTTCCAAAGCCTTGTTATTGATCCCTCTTCACGAGGGTTCTCCATTATGCCATATTGTTCTCTCATAGTGTATGCAAAATAAGATGATTTCTCTCAAAGATGAGTTTCGTCTAGTATTCCATTTATAGTTACTCCATTCAATTCTCTGGATATGCAAAATTGTTTTATCAAAGTCAGTAGCTTACTTCAAAAATCAGCTGCACTGTTGAGGCTCCAATATTGAGGAAACACAATAGACATGGCTTCAAGTAGATTGTCAGGAGGGAATCTTCTTCTTATTTGTGAGGAAAGCTCATAGGCAATTTTCTTCGCAGAAGTAGTTACAGTCTCAACAATCTTGTCAAAATCTTCCCTTGTAACTCTTGCTAGTTGCTTCCTGGGGCGCTTTCTTAGTTCCTCGGGGTCGACCATGGCATAGAAGTGCATTGGTATCTCAACTCCCCATACATTAGTACATACCTCCCCATTTGCACCGATTTGTAAAAAGTTGTCAGGATTGTTCAAATCTATGAGTGTCTGCCACTTAACAAATTTTTCATTAGATAGTGTTGGTTGATTTCGATAGAGATTGTTGAGGTTCATTCTTACGCAGTGTAGCATATTCTGCAATATACAAAGCTCTTTTTTTAGCAGCCTTCATAATATTCCTTATTTCCTCTAGCATAGGCATAAGAGCTACTAAAGTTAAGAGTGTCTCTAGATTAATTAACCTCCGAAGAAGGTTAGGAAATTTTGGTTGCTCTGATTTGTCGCGAGTTGTATGAAATGGTCCAATCAAGGATGGATATTCTGAAAAAACTCGATGCGTTGGACCATCCAAAGAGATCCATCTGGTATCATTATCCTTGAGAAGCTTGTTCCCATCAGTTATTCCATCCACAAAGTGTTGAAATTCCATAAATTGCTTGGGACTTCGACAGAAGTGTGAGTAGAGATCTCTAGTTAAAATTTCAATTTTTTTTACCGAAGCATACTTGCTCACAATTCCAAAAGCTAGATTCATTATGTGAGCCATGCAGTGAATTGCGGTAATGTATGGTACAAAGGAAGTTTCAATCTTTGTACAAAGACCATTCATGTGACCTTGCATTACTGAAGCTCCATCTACTCCAACACACACCAATTTTTTGGCAACCGTCATGTCATCCATACCTCCATATTCAATTAAACTTCTCTTTACTAGTTGAAATAGAGTTTTCGCTGTCGTACTCTCCTTCATTTTAGCAAGAGATAGTAGATGAGGTTGGCGGGCATGATTCTATATAGTATAAACGTGCATGCATACCCATGAAGTATTGTCTAATGTCGTAACTTCGTCTAAAGAAAATGCAATAAATTTTGACTCTCTTATTTTTTCCTTTACATCTTCTTTTTCAACCTCAACAAGACAACTTGCCCATTACCGCCCACTGTTTACTGACCAGTGTCTATTAGGATAGTTAGGAACTTTCAAAAAGTGTAATAAACCACTAATTGATGGGAAATCTATCATAGCGTGCCCTCTGCTCAAAATATAAAAAATAATGCTTAACTGAACAACTTTTCCCAGTTGTTCTATTTGCATTGCTTTTCCAAAACTAGCTTCAATGGAACCTTTAACTTCAGCAAGCTTCGTCTATATTTTCTCATGAAAATAATAATCTTCGACATTCCTCACATGCTTACATTCCTCCTTTGTTTTCCATCTTATCATTGATTTTTCAACTCCGTCTATCATTTGTTTTTCATAAACTTTACCCATATGCTTTTCTATGGTGTCAAATTTTAGCTGCAATCTAATTTCCTTGTTATGTTTCCAAGTGCAAATCTTACACCTGCATTCTATTGGAGGCTTGCCTTCAATTGGATTCTCCACTGGTTCAATGAATGGATACTTTGATGCCCAATTAATTTGAAAATTCCTCACTGACATATCCCACTCCCGATCCTTTTTTGATTGTGGTTCATTCTTTTTTGATCTGGCTTTTCTTTTCCCCTTCAGTGCATTATCATCAATGGCATTATCACCCAAGTCAATTATATCATTCGGGCTAACTTGGGAATCTACCAGATAATCTTCTTCAAGAACATCCTAATCTGAGATATCAGGTTCACCGTCGTCTTCAACATGTGGTGTAGGTTGCGAATTTTATACTTGTACTTGTGATGATGTACCTTCCTGATTTTCATCACAATCTTTTCCAAAGCCAAAGTACAAAGACAACGTTCTGCTTTTTGTTGGCCTCTCATGGCTTTCCCCACATTTAGGTTTCCTACCCTTATTCATGTTCAACATCTCCAATGAAATAAAGGCTTCCAAAAAAATATCAATTTGTTGAAGAAGCAATAATAGACTATAAAGTATAATATATGTTTCATTGGCCCTACGACCTACAATCTAAATTTCTGAGGTCTGAATGTCCTGACTGACCACTTGGCACTGACAGGTCACCACTAAACAAAAATGAACTCAACAGTGCAAACAAATATAGATAAATTTAGAATAAAATTATAACACTTCAAAAATATGATCGCTCACCTTTAGGTCACTAGCAGTCGCCATTGCAGTCAACAACAATGACTTTCCTTGGTCTGAAACTTTGCTATTGATCAAAATTCAAAGCCTAGAACCCACCAAATTGTGTTGAGATAGATCTGATCTTTGCATGTATTTATACCAATCCTTATATGGCGAATTCCGCGGGAATTTTATATGGTATACAAATATTTGGCGAATCCCGCATAACTATACCACGACTAATGTACTTTTTGAGGCAATTATGGGTCGTCCAAATAATTGGCAAAAGTTGGGGTGAATGGAGACACGCATCTGCAAAATGTCGGGCAAATTGGGTCCTCCTAGCTAACAAATCTTCACATGCCTATAGGCGAATTATGGCCATCTATTAAGGCAACCTCGAATAGTGTAGGCGAAAAAAATAAATTTACCGTGTGTCCACCGTATATTGTATTGGTGAAATCCTCGCATAGAAACATTTAATTACATAAAACATATGGCGATCGGGCCGTGAATTTGACAGAAATTGATAATGTTCTGGAGACATGGCCACCCCCAGTCGGTACAAAATAGTCGCCATTTCCCAGGTCGCCGATGTGAAAAAATTTCCATTGGCGAATATCCGCCACTAAAGTAATATTGATGTAAACCTAACGTAGACTGTTAGCTCAACCTTTCAAACTCCTATAAACTTGATTCTAAGAAAAATATAGAGATACTCTTAGAGATAAAGGATTATAAGTGAGTGCAAGGCATAGTTTATAGTCTTGATGTTTCTTGTTTCAACAAATGAAAATGGTTTCTACATTGCTGAAATGGGTTTCTAAGTGGTGCAACACATTTCCAAACATTGTTGAATATGGAGATCAATGTTTTCTTTCTATTTTTGGTGTGCTTTGGGTTTTCATTAGTTTCATTCATCGACTGGGCTCAAACGAATGAAAAAATGCAATAGTTGAAGGTCTTACAAAAGTATCAGTTTGTCCTTACAATGGATTCACATATGACCACATCCTTGGCACCACAATTATTTTGAACATCTAGTGGATCTCCAGAGGTGAGTGCAAGAAATAAGTACCATTGAGAAGGTCATAATGTCCCATACTATGAAAAATTCATTTTCCCCAATGGAAACCTGGCATAGACTATTAGCTCAACCTTTCAAACTCCTATAAACTTGATTCTAAGAAAAATAGAAAGATAATATTAGAGATAAAGGATTATAAGTGATTGCAAGGCAAAGTTTAAAGCTCTGTTATGAAAAATATGACAACACCTTGTTGTTTCTTGTTTCAACAAACAAAAATGGTTTCTACGTTACCGAAATGGATTTCTAAGTGGTGCAATACATTTACAAACATTGTTGAATATGACAATCATTACATGGATTGGAAGTTTGATTTTTTTAACTTTTTTCTAAATATTGAAAGGTCTTGGGAGTTCGATTTTTTAAATTTTCAAAATATTACCGAGAGTTGGAGTTTGAATTTTTACTTTCTTTATCTAAAAATTAAAACTATTTTTTTTTTAATTGAAAAGTTATCCATTAGCTTTTGGCGGAAATGTTCTTGATTAAAAAAGCAGTGAAAACCAAGGCACTGATCCTTTACATAGCAAAACTTTTAAAATATTTATCACACATACTTTTAAAATATTGAAATATGTTTCTAAAATTAGTATCCATTTTTAATATTATTTAATGATTGAATTATTTTTTACATACGTTATATTTTTATAAATAGTTTTGATTTCATTTAATTATATTTAAATAAAAAATAACATATTATTAAATAATTAATTATTTAAATTATTCTATAAAGAAAAATATTTTTAAATAATTTTGTAAATAATTAAATTTTATATCTTAGCAAAATGATTAGAGCAATTATATTTTTAGAAACTTAACTTGATAGCTAGCCATTCTAAATTTCTACAAGCAGCCATGGTCTATAATTACTCGTTTGTCATCTAATATTGGTAAATTTTAGATTGCCTTTTGAATTGATAGAAGCCACAATTTCAGCATTTAACTATTGTTGAGCTTTGGGGATGAACGAATGTTAGTAATGTGATAATATGTTGAGGTATCAAGGTATATTATGATCCCTAAATTGGGTGATCACACCTTTAATAAAACAATAAAATTTATGATTACTTAGTTTTTTTTACCGTAGAAGATTTGAACTCAACACCATCTTAGTTGAGATTGGTTAATCATTGGAATGTTTTGATAGTAGATAGTTAGTGCACAAAAGTAGGTACATGAATCATGTAATGTCTGCCAAGAATACCCTGGAGAAACTAACCATTTAGCTAGAACTTAGAGATTTTTTTTTTTAAAGATTACAACGACACATAAAGCTTAAATTAAACAAATACATTAACTAAGTATGATAACATAAACTTAAATGTGCAAGTGAAATTAACTTATATCGACCTATATCATTTAAATTTCATTCCCTAGGGTAACTAAATGTCACTATACTTAGATACAACAATAGTAAAGATATGTATAACATTAATTATCATTGATGCATATTATTTCCCTACTTAAACAAATGTCCATTCCATTTTACATAACATAGGAAAGTAATCATTTCAAGCCATAGGACGTTAACATGATTTATGACATATTTAACACTTCTAACACAATAAGTCTATTTTAATATCTAAATACTAAATGTTCTTAAGTGAATAATCATAACACATAAGATATCCATACAACCCTAAAATATAGCCGATACCATTTCTATATAAAGAAATCACATAAATCACCTTTACATTTCAAGAGCATCCCATACAAAGTTCACACTACAAATATACATTAACCACTACAACTAGAAAGCCATGATACACTGATTACCTCAATTATATCCAAATTATATATTACAAATATATCTCATGAACATAAAGAATAGATCACATTTTCTCCAAAAATCCATAGCACGAGATCTGAGAAGAGGAAGAAGCATCTTTCACGCACACAAACAACCAATGCAGAATCCCAATAGAAGAAGGCATCAAATCACTTGACCATGTGGAACCAAAAAGGTCCACCCCCGGTGCTCCAGAGAATGACATAAGGCCCCACACATACTCTAGATCTAGGCTGACACCTACACAACAATGGGAACAAAACAAATGCAAATACAACAACACACTAAGAATTGAACAACATAAAACATAGGTTTAACCACAAGTCATGAACATATCAAAGGCTTCACACAACAACAAGATTAAGGTCATAGGACACACATAGGGGAAAGTGTCATCACATACCATCATCAAGGTTTCCTTGGTAGTCTCTCTTTAGACCCCATGCCTAACTGACACCCATGCAGTATCGAATCAACCTTTCATGAAGACAAGGAAGAACAGTCATCCAATCAGGCCTTCCCATACTCATCTTGAGTTTGAACTAGAACTCTAGACCATGAGTGGGGCACAAACTTATCTTATTAATGTGAAAAATATCCAACCCCTAAATTCATTAAGTAATATTATCACTGATTAAGAAAAGTTCCAATGAGATTCCCTGACAGCCACTTAGGGCCTCGACACCCACTTGGAAGCCACTCCCCCTAACATGATCCCAAATCCTAGGGATTGAACGTAACAATAAGGAATATGACATATCCACATAAAGCTTAATCACTTTGGTTTTAAATAGAATTTGAACCACATCATTAAATCCTTAATGCATTAATCCACTCAAAAAGGTATCTTGCAATATCAAGAGTGCAAGACCAACAATTCAATATACATACATACACAAAATATAATTTAACATATAAAATTTACCCAAAATAAATAAACTAACCTATGGAAAAGCTATCACAGATAACATAGACCATAAAACCTATTAGGTCCTGGAGACAACTGAGAGGGGGGGGTGAATTAGTTGTCAACTAATTTCAAACCAAAAACAACTTAACCAACTTAATGCTTAATACCGGTAAACCAGTTAAGTATGCCGATAGACAGTATTAACAGTTAATTGCTATACCGGTAAAGATTAATGCATGAAACATAAACACAAAGTCATCCACAACACATGACACCAATATTTGTACGTGGAAACCCTGTAAGGGGAAAAACCACAGTGGGAAACCTTACCCACAATCAGATGATACTACTACAAATAGTAATTGTACATAAATGGGGTCTGCACATGCAGAAAGGCCAACAACTTAGAGCTCATTGCTCAATCACAAAATGGGAGTCACACTGACTACAGTTGGATGGTTAAATCCAAATAAGAATGTACTGCACAAAATAACATCTTCATATGCTGGATTCAGTACCGGTGTAATGCTGATATGCTTTCACAAAAACCTAGCTTCACCTTCAAATGATGTCTTCATGTATAGCTCTGCTTAATCTCGCATACACCTTCACACAATTCTTTTTCGCATTCCACATTTGATCTTACAAATAAGATCTTACATTTATACCATAACCTAAGACCAATTTTAGTAGGTCGGCTCTACAAGATATTACAATAAAAACATTTTACAAATAATATAATATCTAATGCAATAACCGATTGAACATGTCGTCTTAATGCATTTACAACAATAATTAATCATTTTCTTAGCATGCCATGCTGATCTAGAAAAGATAAACCTACCGGTGTAACCCTAGGTAACCCTGGACCTATTTGTCGGTAAAAGTAAATATGCAAATATGAATATACCAATGATCAAAACTCCAGGACAAGATGTCCAAACGATGTCTTCGACATCACCAAGTGTCTTCCACATCATTCCGAGTGTCGGTGATCATTAAATCTTGCCGGTGAACTATATACCAGTAACTGTGCAGTAGTTACTTGCTTGCCGGTGAATGTTGCTGGATCTCCAAAGTGCTAGTGTTTTAGTAGGTGTTGACATCAATGACAAAACCATACCAAAATACCAACAATCTCCTCCTTTGGCATTGATGGCAACACAGGATGGAAAAACCATCAAAGTGCCAAAATAGAAATACCAAAAACCAACAATCTCTTAAAAGATCATAACCAGAATACAGAGAGTAATAGTCTCTCCCAAACAACAATCTCTCCCCCTGGGAGCAACATGTGTTTTTCAAAGTTTCCATACCAATCTCTCCAAAAGATAATGTGTTTTTCCATAGATATCTCTCCCCCTTTGACATCAAATGCCAAAGTTATAATAAAACCAAGTTCATATACAAAATACCAATCAATTCAATATACCAACTACTCCCCCTGAGAAGTAGCTTCCTCATCAAAGACCAGAGTAAAAGATTTGTCTGTTAATTCTGTCGGTTGATGACAATCATCAACTATCTAAGTCTCTACCGGTGGTGGTATGACTCCAAGCTGATCTCTGAGATATTCAAAAGTCTCCTTAAGCAAAGGTTTTGTGAAAATATCTACAAGTTGTTCTTTAGTGTTCACATAAACCATTTTTATCTCCTTTTCTTCAACTTTTTCCCTTAGAAAATTCGGTTTGATAGAAACATGTTTTGTTTTAGAATGTAGTACTAGATTCTTAGATATATCAATTGTTGCAGTGTTATCACAATATATGGTAATAGGTTCCTTGCATTTTACCTTTATGTCTTTCAACATTTGCTTAAGCCATAGTACATGTGTACAGTTGGTTGTTGCTGCAACATATTCTGATTCTGCTGTTGATAAAGATGTAATAGGTTCCTTGCATTTTACCTTTATGTCTTTCAACATTTGCTTAAGCCATAGTACATGTGTACAGTTGGTTGTTGCTGCAACATATTCTGATTCTGCTGTTGATAAAGATGTACAACTATGTTTCTTACTCAACCAAGAAACTAGTTTGTTTCCAAGAAAGAATGCTCCGCCGGTGGTGCTTTTTCTATCATCCGCATCTCCTGCCCAATTTGCATCTATGTATGCATATAGATCAAAATTTTCATCTCTAGGATACCATAATCCAAGATTTATAGTGCCTTGTAAGTACCGAAAAATCCTTTTTACTGCTGATTCATGATTTTCTCTAGGATTACTTTGAAATCTAGAAACAATACATACCACATTCATAATATCAGGTCTGGTTTGTGTTAAATACAATAAACCTCCTATCATAGATTTATATCTAGTTGGATTAATAGGTGTAGATTCATCCCTTTGAGATAATTTGTCATTTGTAGTCATAGGTGTGTTTACCGGTTTAGAGTTCTCCATCCCAAATTTCTTTAGTAACTCTTTCAAGTATTTAGATTGACTCAAGAATATACCTTTATCAGTCTGTGAAATTTGTAATCTTAAAAAGAATTTTATTTCTCCAATCATAGACATTTCAAATTCTTGTTGCATTTTAGTAGAAAATTCCTTACATAAACCATCTTCTCCTCCAAAGATTATATCATCAACAAATACTTCTATAATCAAGATGTCATCATTAGTTATTTTGTAATATAAATTGTTGTCTGCATTTCCTTTAGCAAAACCAATCTTTAAAAGATACTTATCCAATCTTGCATACCAAGCTCTTGGAGCTTGTTTTAATCCATACAGAGCTTTCCTTAACCTGCAAACCATATCATTGTCATCTGTCAAAGAAAATCCATCAGGTTGTTCAATATAGACTTCCTCTTCAAGATCTCCATTCAAAAATGCACATTTAATATCCATTTGATAAACTTTGTAGCTCTTGTGAGCTGCAAAAGCCAAGAATAATTTGACTGCCTCAATTCTAGCTACCGGTGCAAAGGTTTCATTGTAATCAACTCCTTCTTTCTGAGAATATCCCTTACACACTAATCTTTCTTTATTTCTGACAACCTTACCATCTTCATTAAGTTTGTTTCTAAATACCCATTTGGTTCCAATTACATTTTTATCTTTAGGCCGGGGAATTAATGTTCAAGTGTTATTTTTCTCAATTTGTTCTAATTCTTCTTCCATAGCTTTAATCCAAAATTTATCTTCACGTGCCTCATTAACAGATGATGGTTCTATTTGAGAAATAAGACATACCTCTTCATTTGCCAATCTTCCTCTTGTCATAACTCCTTTAAATTTATTTCCAATTATCTGATCTTCTGAATGATTCAATCTTACATACCGAGGTGTCTTAGTTTGTTGTTGTTCTTTAATTACCATGGAATCCTCAGATGGTACCAGGGTAACTGGATCTTCATTGTGTACCGGTGGATTTGGTGTAGGTCCATTTGTCACAATTTTTGTTGCTAGTTTAGAGTCTATATACCTTGAAGTTCCTCTGAATTGTTCATCAATCTTTACATTTGTACTCTCAACAATTTTCCACAATCTCTTGTTAAAACATCTATATGCCTTGCTCTTAGATGAATAACCGAGAAATATTCCTTCATCACTTCTAGGATCAAATTTGCCAATATACTCATCTCTTCTGATATAACATTTACTTCCAAAAATTCTGAAATATTTGAGAGTAGGAGTATTACCAAACCATAGTTCATGAGGGGTCTTACCAGTTTCACCTTTGATGTGAACTTTGTTGAATGTATAGACCATTGTGCTGACTGCTTCTCTCCAATACACATATGGTAAATTTGCTTCTGATAACATACTTCTTGCTGCATCCAAGATAGTTCTATTTTTCCTTTCAACAACTCCATTCTGCTGTGGTGTCCGAGGTGCTGATAGCTATCTTCTGATTCCATTCACTTCACTAAATGTATTAAAGTCCTTAGATGTGAATTGTCCTCCTTGATCTGATCTTAAGCATTTGATTTTCTTACCGGTTTCATTTTCAACCATTGCTTTGAACAGTTTAAACTTTCCAAGAGCTTCTGATTTTTCTCTGAGAAAGGTAACCCAACACATTCAAGAATAGTCATCAATGATTAGCATGAAATACCTATCACCTTGTAAGCTTTTAATTCTAGCTATACCACATAAATCAGTGTGAATCAAATCAAGAGCATTATTGGATTTTTCTGGAATACTTTTGAAACGAGCTCTAACTTGTTTTCCAAATTGACATTCCTTACATATTGTATTCTGAGGTTTGATAATTTTAGGTAGATCTCTAACTACCTTAGTAGTACTGATCTTTACCATACAATCAAAGTTTACATAATAGAGTCTCTTATGCCATAACCAACTTTCATCTATATGTGTAATCGAGCATGTCTTTTCACTGTTATTCAAATGAAAGATATTACCTCTAGTCTGATTACCGGTTGCAATTTCCAAACCAGTTCTATTCATGATTTTGCATTTTCCATTTTTAAATTGTAACTGAAATCCTTTCTCAACTAATTGACCAACACATAAAATATTATGCTTTAATCCTTCAACATAGTAAACATTGTCAGTATTATGCTTACCATCAAGAGATATTGCACCCTTACCTTTGATTGAATAGGTTTTGTCATCTCCAAATCTTACTAATCCTCCATTGTATTCTTGAAAGCTCAAGAATTTACCTTTGTCTCCTGTCATATGATGTGAGCATCCTGAGTCAATGATCCATTCATTACTTCAACTTTAGCTGCTAGGGCTTGTTCTACCGGTTGAGCAGTAGGTACTGGTTGATCTTTTGTTATAGCAACAAAAACCCATCCATTGTTTGTCAGATCCTCATCAGAATCATCAGTCACACCTTCATCAGCAATGTAACAAGATTTGTCTTTGTTCTTCTTAAATCTGTATCTCTGATATTCAGGATTAGGCTTGTATGTCCTTCTAGCTTCTTCTCTTAGTCTAGCATGTCTATCAGGGCATCTTGAAGCCATATGATGAATCTTATTGTAGTTAAAACATTTAAAGGGTGTTTTACCTTCATACTTACTTCCTATTGGACCTTTAGGCATTTTCCTTGCAAATGGTGCTTTAAGTTCTTCAAGTTCTTCAAGTTCTTCATTTTCTTTCCTGCTTTATTCAAGTTCTTTTGCATAAAAGGCTTTCCAATCAAATTTGTCAAATGATGGAGTAGATGATGTTGATGCTTTAAAGGATAAATCTATCTTTATAGTAGCAATAGGACCAAATTCTTCAATTTCAAAAGCTGAAAGTTTCCCAATCAATGTATCCCTAGTTACTGATGTATTAGGCATTGTTCTTAACTCATTTATAGTAGTAACCTTCATTTTATATGCCGGTGGAAATCCTCTTAAGATTTTTGAAACAATTTCATCCTCACTTAAGGTTCCTCCACAACATTTAATACCCAAAACAATTTCATTTACTCTTTCCATAAAAGCAGAAATCCTTTCATCTTCTTCCATTTTCAGATGTTCATACTTGACCCGGAAGCTTTCAAGTTTTGCAATTTTGACTATGGAATCTCCTTCATTAAGTGTTTCCAAATGATCCCAAATAGCTTTAGCAGTGGACCTATCTGATAATCCCATGATTTGTTGATTTTGATAATGCACTCAAAAGTGCTTCTCTTGCTTTGCAATCATTTTCCTCATCTTTAGCCAAGGTAGTTGGACTGGGCTGACCAAGTACAGCAGCAGTGTAACCTTTCTTTGTAACTTCCCAGACATCTTTTCCAATGCAATTTAGATGTGTCTCCATTCTGATCTTCCATATGCCATAGTTGGTTCCATCAAGTTTAGGACTGTCTTTCTTGAAATAATTAGTAGACATTGGATCTCCTCAAGTTGTTAAACTTCCACAAAATAGGACTAAGCTCTGATACCAATTGTTAGGTCCCGAAGACAACTGAGAGGGGGGGGGTGGGGTGAATCAGTTGTCAACTAATTTCAAACCAAAAACAACTTAACCAACTTAATGCTTAATACCGGTAAACCAATTAAGTATGCCGGTAGATAGTGTTAACAGTTAATTGCTATACCGGTAAAGATTAATGCATGAAATATAAACACAAAGTCATCCACAACACAGGACACCAATATTTGTACGTGGAAACCCTGTAAGGGGAAAAACCATGATGAGAAACCTTACCCACAATTAGATGATACTACTACAGATAGTAAGTGTACATAAATGGGGTCTACACATGTAGATAGGCCAATAGCCTAGAGCTCATTGCTCAATCACAAAATGGGAGTCACACTGACTACAGTTGGATGGTTAAATCCAAATAAGAATGTACTGCACAAAATAACATCTTCATATGCTGGATTCAGTACCGGTGTAATGCTGATATGCTTTCATAAAAACCTAGCTTCACCTTCAAATGATGTCTTCGTGTATAGCTCTACTTAATCTTGCATATACCTTCACACAATTCTTTTTCGCATTCCACATTCGATCTTACAAATAAGATCTTACATTTATACCATAACCTAAGACCAATTTTAGTAGGTCGGCTCTACAAGATATTACAATAAAAATATTTTACAAATAATATAATATCCGATGCAATAACCGATTGAACATGTTGGCTTAATGCATTTACAGCAATAATTAATCATTTCCTTAGCGTGCCATGCTGATTTGGAAAAGATAAACCTACCAGTGTAACCCTAGGTAACCCTGAACCTATTTGCCGATAAAAGCAAATATGCAAATATGAATATAACAATGATCAAAACTCCAAGACAAGATGTCCAAATGATGTCTTCGACATCACCAAGTGTCTTCCACATCATTCCAAGTGTCGGTGATCATTAAATCCTACCGGTGAACTATATACCAATAACTGTGCAGTAGTTGCTTGTCGGTGAATGCTGCTGGATCTCCAAAGTGCTAGTGTTTTAGTAGGTGTTGACATCAATGACAAAACCATACCAAAATACCAATAAAACCAACCTCTGATATGATGCAGATCGGCTCAGATTTTGAAAACTAAACCAAAAGTACAAAACAATGAAATAGCACTTTTGTTACATCTTTTAGTGCATTCACAACTTCTTCTGGTGCATTTGCAAATTCCTTTGGCGCATATGCAACACAAAGTGACACTTTTACAACACAGAATGGCATATTCTTAGCTTAGAATGATGCATCTAAGGCACAAACCAACGCATATACTAAGTACTCTAGTGCATACATGATTTCTTGATGCGCATTTGACCTCTGGTGCATGCGACATAAACTAAATTACAAGATGGAAAGACTTAAAATCCATTAAACAACTCTAGAATGACGTAAAACACAAAAATCTGACATCCGCCCAATTAAGGAGAGGGTGATTATAATCTAGATAAATAAATTAACTAGCAGAATATCAATATTTCAATCCACAAAACACCAATCATCCAAAAATAGCTTCCAAAGGAAGCAAAAACTCCAAACACTCATCACATTCAAAAATAAGAATATATAAAAATAAAATCACATAAAATTTCTAGAATAACTAAGACATCGTGTAAACACACAACAAGCACTCTGCAAACAAACTTTTCTCTTTTCCGAGAGAAAAATGCATAAGTATAATATAGACTCAAGAACACCAACCTGAAAGAAAAAAGACTGGAAAATAAGTTGCAAGGACGATGATCTACACAATAAATCTGGACAAGTCAATCAATCCACAACCCATTCAAGTTTCTCCAGCACATACACAACCACTAGGAAATCAAAATAAATATCCAAAGCTAGACCCCAGCATGCACAAGAAAACTTCCTTTAATTCAAAATAATAAATCAATCCTCGAATCCAATTATGCAAACCTTCAACACAACATCTCCCTATCTCCCATTTTCGAAAGACTTAGAGGGTTCAAAACTATTCTCGTGAAATTTTTTTGAAAAACTCAAACTTCTTAAAACTAAAAGTATTTGAAAATCAAATACCATCCCTTACCAAAACACTGAAGATTTCGAAAGTAGAAACTTCCCCTGCAAAACCCAAAATCACTTCACACTCACACAAAAAAAAAGGAAACAAAAATTAATTACTAAATACATTTCCAAAATATCTATCAAATATGAAATTAACAATAAACAATTAAGTTCATAAAAAAATAATATTTAAATAACATATTACCACTAAATAGCATTCACACACACACACACCAAAAAAAAAAAAGGCTATGCATAATAATTAGTTAATTAATAGCCTCAACATTAAAGAATCTATCCAACACAAGGATATAATAAAATACCACATGACACCTAACAAGGTGACTTAAGCTTAAACATTGGAACCGACAGGACACCGACTAGATTTTAGAATATGATGAGACCCTATGCCGCCTCCGATCAATTGCCATTGGGATAGAGACATGCTCAGACCTATGAGATTGCCATTGCCAATGGAGCTGATGCCTAGTACTTGCATCCTGTATAACACCAAATGTCTATATACAACACACACACACACACACACACACACACACACACACACACACACACAACATAAGGTAAAAAAATTGGTAAATGGATATGCCAAAGGAAATAGAGATAGAATCAAAGCTTGGGAAATGGAAGCAGAATATTGTTTGCGAAACAATCCCTTTTGTATACTTTCACTATAAGAAAATTGGACACTGGGCTAAAAAATGCCCAAGTAATGTGGTCAAATCTCAATCCCAAGCTAAAGTATGGAAAAAGGTGGACAGCTCTTTGAAAGCTTCACATTCTGATGGTCTAGATCAGGAAAAACAATCTCAGGTTGGAAGGACAGAGGAAGTGTTAGTCAGAGATTTGGGAAATGAAACGAAGAAAGGAGATAATGAAAATGTCACCCATCAGGAAAAGGAGCAGAATGGCAAGGAGTTAGATGAAGGCACTAGTACATTCGGAGCTAATTTCCGACTGTCGATTGTCGGAATTGCGACTAATTTTCATCGGAGTGCCAAAAAAAGTAGCCATCAAAAAACTCATCGTCGGATTCGTTGACGATGCCCTGACCGTCGGAAATATGACAATCCCATGGACTCTACTGATGGTGGGTATGATCGCTCTTCTGGTCAAAAAAGTCATCGGCCATGCAGCATCCTCGTTGGATGCTTCAGTAGATTTCGTCGCAAAACCAATAGTAATTTGGAACTTTGCACTGACGGTGATGCTGTTTGTTCGATGCTTGTGTCGTCGGTCCATTCAGAGGCATCAACGACCATCTGACTATGAAGTGTCGTCGCACGTACAACATCCTCATCGGATGTTTGTGTAGTTTGAGTCAGAAGTGGGACGACTCCAGAACATTTCACTGATGAGAACGATGTATGTCCACCGATTTCATCATTGGTGGAAAGCTTGGTATTCGTCGTAATTCTGACGATGATAATATTTTTATCAAAAAAATTTTATTATTATCCAATCATTGATATGTACATCGAATGATATTCTATCCCCACCACCTACCAGTAGGGGGCATAGGTTTGAGGCTAATATGAGGCACATGGTTTCAAGCTAATATGATCAGGCACACCATGGTTGAGATGGTCCAACTCCCTAGTCTCACTCTAGGACTAAGCTCATGCCATATCTAAATGAAAGACATCTCAAATAAATCATCGGTGGAAAGCTGCAAAATGCCATTTTCATACATAAGAAAGACATACACAATTGGGCAGAGTCACCAAGAGAACGGTAAAAAGTGTGTTTGAGATCATTGTCCTAATTGTGGTGTGGTCACGAAGAGATCACCGTAAATTTGTCAACCTTTCCTTCATTTAAACCAAGTAAACTAGTACATAAAGGTTTACATGGTTTAAATGAAGGAAAGGTTGACAAATTTACGGTGATCTCTTCATGACCACACCACAATTAGGACAATGATCTCAAACACACTTTTTACCGTTCTCTTGGTGACTATGCCCAATTGTGTATGTCTTTCTTATGTATGAAAATGGCATTTTGCAGCTTTCCACCGACGATGTATTTGAGATGTCTTTCATTTAGATATGGCATGAGCTTAGTCCTAGAGTGAGACTAGGGAGTTGGACCATCTCAACCATGGTGCACCTACATATGTATATAGTTTTGTGTATTCATTAAAGATTTTCATTTAATTTTGAGCATTTTGTGGATGGTATAATCAAGAAACATATCATCACCCTCACCAATTATGCTCAACTGATTTAAGTACAACCATTTGATTGTTAATAATTTTTAAATTAAGGGAGTACTTTTCAAAATACATATCCATATGCATATACATATACATAAAGGTTTACTTCTTGATTTAAATAAAGGAAAGGTTGACAAATATCTCCATATAGTTTTACCTGACTCTAGAATTAGTCAGTTGTTTAAAACAACTCATAACCATTGTAACAAAATTCACACTAATAATATATTTCTGAACACTTTTTATCCATGAATGATATTTGGGTTTACAATCTCGAATTCAGTATATGCAATATCATTAGAACTCAGACATCAATAAACTTGTTTCAAATCAGAAACACTGTGATCTGAATTGCAAGCAAACTATTTAATGTAATGCATGTTGTCTGTATTTTGGAAAAAAGGGTTGGCTGCAGAATTTTGCAGAGCATACTATTTGAGTAACTTACATGTCAAGTGTTTGTTATAATGTCTAAAAACTAAATCACGAAAAAGTGAAAAAAAAATTGGTTAGCAAATCAGGGGTGCACTTTACATTCTTGTTGTTATCCAATTCAATTACTTTAGCTCTGTTTCTTTCTTCAGATTTGGGGTCTAGAGCTCCTCCCTAAGCAGAGATTGTTGGTTTTGTCTCCCCTGCTTTGGCTGGAGAGTTTCTTGCTATATCTGGTAGTTTACCCTCAAAGTTCAGCTTCTCTATTGGTTGAACTTCTATTTTCCCTACCTTCTTCTCCAAGTGCTCCTCCTCTTGTTTCCAAGATTTTTCCTTTGCCTTCTACTCAATGGCCCTTGGTTGTGCCTTCATGCCCTCTTAATGTCTTCACTGGGTTCCTGTTTCCTTCAAATGATGGCTTCTCTATGTTATGCAATATCCATCTTGGATCTTGCAACATCAAATTTTGGCATGGTTGATTTTGATGCGAGTGATTGGACAATTGTTTTTTATCACATTTTTTCTTTGAGTAAGAAGATCCTTCTCAAGCAGTTTGGTGCTATCAAAAGATAAATAAGTTGTCAAGAAAGGTGAGGGCTAAAAAGAATCTTTAGATTAATGTTTCTGACTATGTTGGTTATTGTTGATGTGGTTTTTCATTGATTTTCTTCAGTTATTCTTCACCAATAGCCTATTTATAACAACTTTATCTATTTAGAAGTGGGTCCTCTCTAGAACCTACAACCAATCTATCAAAAGAAAATACATATTGGAACATGCCATCACAAAAATATGTCATTTTTATATGTAAAACTAGAATGTTCAGGTTTTATTGAAAACAATCAAATTGAAATTCTCATCTTGGTCTTACAAGTATTAGGGTTCTTACCTAGCAAGATGCTCCTCACAAGGACGATTGTATGTTGTCCAGACTGGCTCGCCCTGGAAAAGCCTCAGGATCTACGATAAAATTAAAAGAAACAATAATAATATCCTCTAGTTCATATAAGAAATGGTTTGTAGTGAGTGTCCTTGAAATAAAAGAGCATTTACATTAATGTAGTTGTTTGTGGCGAGGGTAAATCGATGATAGATTCCTCCTGGGAGGATAATCATATCCCCCTTCTTAACCCATCTTTGTATCCATCGATCCTCTTTATCCCTTACATCAAAGGAGGCTATAACAAAAGAAACATAAAACTCAAGCGTCAGTATATGTCATTGACAACTCCTATTTTATGAATTCTTTCAAATTTGTCTTCGCTAGAGTGAGCTTGCTAATAGGCTATTGCTATATACTAAGAATTAAATTGCTGAAATTCCATGACTTTGACCATAAAGACACATAGAGTGGGTTCAAGTAATGTATACGAGAATTAAAGGACAATGGAAACTTTTCCATTGTCTGTAATAGATAGCAAGAAGGAAAGATTGTTATCTATGTAACATCTATTTGAACATTTTGGATTCATAACTTTACGTATAAACATATACAACCATGGTATATTGAAAAATGACATAAAAATCCATTTCATGTAATCAATAATTTTGTACAAAGGAGAGGATGCTAATTATGTCACCCTAAATATTCACAAACAAGTATTGAAGGAATGCTGACAATAAATATGATAAAATAATGCTTGGTTTAGAGGATATAGCTAAGTCACCCCTCAATTTAAAAGAAATATCAGGTAAAATTTAGTACTTCTTTTAATTTGATCACATTATGATGTAGCACATTAATCAATACTACAACACTGGCACTGGAAAAAGGCAGCAATCTGTCAAAAAGAAACAGTGATAAATGATAGGGATATAAATTGTGCTGAAATGGTTTTGTAATATTTAGCTCTTTTAATATAAATCCAACTTTTATTTAGCAAAAAAATATATTGATGAGTAAAATGGTTAAAAAAACAGAGTTTTTTTTTATGGAAGTTTCAATGATGATGTTTTGAGATAGATAATTGGGATCCCACTATTTTCCCTAGATTGTTTTAACCGAAATTTTGGACATGATTCCATTTAGTTTGCACTCCATGGTTCACAGGTTATTAGGATTAATGGTTATGTTTCCATGGTGTTTAGATCCAAGCAAAACAAGTTCAATGAATCAATAAATGTAGTTTGCTTGATACAAATTGTTTGTATATAGATATGGTATATGACATACATGGTGCATGGCAAATCACAAGTTCTTTGGTGATTGATTGACAAGAAATGGTAGATCTAGTAACAAGTTTCTTCTTGTTTTTAATGGTCGACAAGGTTATTGTTTGCAGATTATATTTCATAGTCACAGGTTGATGGATCACATAGATCATTAATTATAGATTATTTCAAGTTGTTCATGGTTTATTGTCACCTAGTTTCTTACCTAATTTTGCATTTTTTTCAACTTTATTTCATAGCATTCATCTACACTTGAGTTATTCTTGTGTTGCTTCAAATATGTTGTTCATGATTTATCCTCAGCTTCCATGGTTAGCACCGATTTTGCATTTGACTCAACATAATTCCTAGTGTATTTTACTTCGCACATCACACAAAAAGGGTTATTTTAGGAATTAGGATACAATATAGTATTTTACTTTCCTAATAACTAGGTCATTAAACTTTCACATATTGATGTATCATAGTTAGTTATTTTATAATTTGATGTGTGCTTAATGTACCTAGTTTATGGAGTGATTACATGTTTGTTTGATTGGAGAAAATTAAACAGTCCAATTTGTAGGCTAGGGTTGTTATATTGTTGGCAATAGGGTTTGGTACATACATTGAATTAGAAACATCTTTTATTGATTAATATAGATTCTAAAGATACTCTTTTATGAATTCTGGTGTCTTATTTAAAAAATCATACCAAGACGTATGTATTGGAGCTAGTGTTCCACAAGGAAATTTCCTCCCCCAAAACTGTTTGTTTTTGAAATGGGGACAGCTTCAGAATACATGGACTTGGATGGGGCATCCCCCTGCCGCCCCAGTGCAATCCAATGCCATCATCTTTGAGACATATCTAGGACATCCTTGAGACATTTGAGGGACTCCCAAGAGCCTCCTAACCATCTCAGAGACATCCAAGCATCTCCCATGGCCAAACAATCCATAATTGATTTTTAAAAAATCAGAATTTTTTTTCAAACTCCATGCCCAAGGTCAAACCCTCACAGCCTATGGGCCCCACCAAACCCCACCAACTTTATAAAACTGCCTCCTATTTTTCTTTCAACTCACAAAAACAAAGAGCAAGAAGCTGACAACTGTAAATGTGAGAGTGAGAGTTGTAGGTGCCAGGTGAAAAAGTGAGAGTGTAGAGCAAGAGGGTTGAGGAGAAGTAAGAAGAGAAGTGATGCCAATTTGTAATGGTCTACCCCTATTTTGAAACCAATTTCTTTTGTACCTTTTCAACTATGCTTCTTGACAAATAGTTTACTTGATTGCTCTACTGCAAATTTTTAGTTTGTCTTTCTTGATTTTGTGAATGCCAATGTCCATTTGTTGATACTTTTGAGATGGCATTTTGACAAACAACATGCATGCACTGAAAGGGTTTCAATTTGGAATTGATATTGATAGTGCAGATATCACTTTATAATAATCAAGATTTGCATTCACTGAAATGATTTTAATCAACTAAAGAGAAATATTCATGAATTACAAGTAATAAAAAAACTTACAAGGATGAGGCATATTCATGACTTACAAGTAATAAAAAAACTTACAAGGATGAGGCATATTCATAACTTTTGCAGTCCTGCCTTGGATATCAACACTAGAAGCAACTCATATTGTTCGTGTATAGAGAAGACAATATGGGAGTTCATTATACCCAGCAACTTGTGGTGTTGTTGTTCATGTTGGCTCTGTTGGACCCTGCAATTAAGATTCAATATACATTATTCAATAAGACTAACTGTGCCACATAATGAAATATTGAAAAGTGTGTTATCTTGTTGAGCTTCGCTTGGTTTCGAGAATAGTTTAATATTCTCTACTTAACAGGGCCAACCACATGAAGGTGGAAGCTCATTTGGCCCCTCCCCCCCCCTAACATCACTCTAAATTCCTCGTTAACATCTTATAACATTCATTCATTCATTCTTTCTACCATTAATAAAATACAACATTCATTCATTAATATCACATAACGTTCATTAACACATAACATTGATTAACATTAATTAACATGCAACATTCATCAATATTAATTAACACATATCATCCATAACCATTAATTAGCACATAATTACATTCACTAACACATAAAAATCAGTCATTATCAAATAAGTTAGATTACAATGATTTGTTTTTTTGTTTTTTCTTTGAAGCTATGAAAAGACTAAGTGGAACATTAGTTTCTTCATCATTTCCCCCCTCTACAGATGTTCTGCCAACTGCTCGTGATCTTGATGTATGCCTAGTCCTATACTGAGGACGAGGACACTGAAGTGAAGGGGGGTCCTCTGCAATAACAAAGAAATGGGTTAAATTCAAAAAAAAAAATTATTATTGTTACAAGTATTTCATTAATTTAGAGAACATAATTGTTGCACTCTTTACCCGATGGGGCCACATCATTTTGTGTAGCCTCAACCTCAACATGTTGAACACCCTCTAGATTATCTGGAGTGGAAATACTAAAGGTTACATTAATGTTGAACATCAATTGCAATTATATTTGTTTAAAGGAATAACAGTGGTCATCTTTACCTAAGTGGGGAACATCACGTTCCTGATGTTGTGTACCCAGATCATGCTCCACTTGGTCACCACCGACTACATGCTCTAAAATATTAACAAAAAAGGTTATATTAATTACTACTCTAATTACAAATTAAGATGTTTAATTGTATTAATAGCTAAATAAATAAATTTGAATAGAAAATGAATACCTCCACTACTGGGATGCACATCCGGACCTTCATGTGCAGGATGCATTCCAATGTCATGCACATTGTTATCATTGCTTGCTTATTTAAAACAAATATAGTCATTTTATGTTGAAACTCAACATCAATTAGATTATTGGTAAAGTATTCAATTTGAAACAATTTCCATTTAGCATATTTACCTCTGTGACAGATGCACTCGAATATTGTGTATGCCCACTCAATTCTCATAGCCGATCAGCCATGGTTGAATAGCCTTGCTGGTAGGCAATTCTCTTGTCATCTTCTATGGGCGCTCTATTGAATTCAGAGCCCTGCATTTTTGCTTGGCACCGTGAATTTTGCTTGCATTGTTTGATAAAAAAAAAAAGGTTTACAATTTATTAATATTTTGATGCAATATTTCATTTACATGAGATACTTATAATTCGTGCAGCAAGTTTCATGTAACCACCAGAGCCGAGTTTGTGTTGCCCATGCTTTTCTTGTCTTGCCTTGGTTTCCTTTGACGTGTCACTCAGACTATAAAAAGTTTGAAATATGTTAGATTATATAAATATAAAGAGTAATTAATTAGTACATAACTATATTCTTAATAGTATCTCGTACCTTCTTCTGGCATCTAGTGGTGTATTTCCTTTTTTCCTTTCAATTCTCTCCTTGGCATCCAAAATCAGGTCCTTCCACTCCCTCTCTGGAATCATGGGGGGACACTCGTACTTTAGGTTCCTCTCCAAATGGGTCCTATATTGGTCCCTCACATACTTTAGATATGTGCCAACATTTTCAAGGAGCTTGGTTTTGTCAAAGGTGTAATTTCCAAACCACTCAACCATTTGGTTTGTCAATTCATCTTTTAACCTTTTTTCTTGGTCATTCCACCTTTTAAAGCAAAAACAAAGCTGTTAGATTTAGAAATGAACTGAAGCTACATTTATTACACTTCAAGAAATGGATCAAAGGAAAACTATTCTAGCAATGATAAGAAATCAAAATAATGGATTAGGGTTAGTTCACATATGATGTACCACCTTTTACATATGGTGGGCCCAAATATCTGCAATGCAATGTCACTAAGATATTTATAGAAAATATCATTGCTTGCAAAAAATTCATGGGATCATTAGTCCAAAATGAGTGATCATAAAGTAAATTACAATTAGAGTATATATAATAATAATTTTAAAGTACCTGGAACCTTTTGTATCTTTAAGGGAATCATTTCTTCGTCGCTCACCACCAATGTGGCCTGCAATGTTCCTGTACTAGCAATACAAGAAGATCCAGGAAATGATGGTATGTTATCAGCAGTAGTCGCCTCTGGCACATCCTCATGTGCATCTCCTCCTACAAAAAATGAATCCACTATGAAATGGCATTAGAATTCAAGAAAGAATGCTTGAAGGGAAATAAACATATGACAAAAGATAGAGCAAAAGAGGGATCTACCAACAGTGGGCAGGCCAATATGACGTGTAGTAGAGGATGTCTACATGCTACGTGTTGCCAACATTGCAGTTGGCAATACAGGTGACAGTAACCTCTGATGAAGTGGCGACAACATTTGCACAGGAACATTGACAACACCTAAAGAATAATACATTAAATATATGAAACATTAAATATATGAAAAGTGCAAGAATTGTAAACAAG
The DNA here is from genome assembly GCF_030272615.1 of Cryptomeria japonica. Taxonomy (NCBI): domain Eukaryota; kingdom Viridiplantae; phylum Streptophyta; class Pinopsida; order Cupressales; family Cupressaceae; genus Cryptomeria; species Cryptomeria japonica. The sequence goes on along the minus strand of NW_026729020.1, from coordinate 147,899 downwards.
GATGAACCTTTATTTTGAAAATTGACAGTATCAAGTATGATGTTTTTTGGGTACTCAAAGTGATAAGCCAAGCAAGCGATAATACAAGAAAATCATCATCACCTGAAGATCCTGTAGCACCCTGATCATGGGAACGACTTTCACGAGGGTGGATAAATTGCTGTAAAAACAATGCGTACATATTTTAGTTAATGACATAAAAGAGAATAAAATATAAACTATTATTGAACTTTTGTTATAGTTAAAGCTTTCATTACTGCTTACTTGAAAGTTTTCTGTTGTCCGAAGCAATAATTCCACCCTCTCTTGTATCTCATCAGTAATAGGATGCACGGCTGCCAAAGCAGCAATTTCTTTTCTAATTTTTCTAAGAGGTATTTTAAATAATTTCATAAGGTGTGTGGAATCTTCAGGGTCATCATCACTTAACCTTAATGATTCCACATCCCTAGAAAGGTGCTCAGGTACTGCAACTCCCTTTCCCTTTCCCCGAACATTTGTTTGTGTCAAGAATATCATTAACAATTAAAAAATTAGTATAAATCACTAAAAAAAAGAACATAATAATGTACCAGTTTTCTTCTATCTAATTTGTACAATTACAATGAGGTTTACCTGCTCGATAGAAGTGTCGCAAGCTACATCCCTGTCTGCGATATGTGATGGATCCATGTCGCCCTGTGACAAAGAAAAAATATAAAAAATGTTAGCAAAATTAAACAAATAGACTTAGCAAAAAAACTTCATAATAAAATGGTATATTGGATTCATTAATTGGAGGTTGGTTAATTTAAATGGTATATAGTACGTACCACCCCCATGATATTAACTTTTTGTGTATCTATACGATTCAAACTATAATCGATTAGAAGGTCTTCGCCTACACTTATTGATTTTATCACACATACAAATACACGATTTCCCTCGCATTCCTCAAATATGCAATTGGATTGTTTATTAGTTGACCTAGGTCGCGTACTATTTATAAAACATGCAATATTCCTTGATGCTTTTGGCCGACCATCAATGTATGCAGCCACTCATTTACTTTGATCATTATCTTTCTTTTGTATATAATTTGCTGACAGTGCATACCTACGCATACTTTTTATATTTAACAATCTGCATCCAATTATTGTAATTGTAACAAGGTCCAACAAACTCCATCAATTCAACAACTCTATTGTAATAGACCTTTATGCCATCCATGGAAAATAAGCCTAAACCATGTAACGATGAAGGTGTTATGCGATATATCCTATCATTAACACAAAAATCGATGTTTATTGGAGGAAGTTCCTTGGGCACCCATTGTTTCCATAGATGTTTGTACCTCAGTGGCACCTCAATGTTGCCTTTGGTCTCATCATCATAAGAACATGACCCCCCTTGAGCAAGGAAAAATTTCATGCGTTTATTGAATTTTCTTCTAATCTTTTGACCTCTTGTTGATCTCCCTATTGTAGACCTACTACATGTGTCACTTTCATTTTCTATTCCTGCATTTTCCTCACCCGACGAAGATAGATCTGACAAATACCTATTTGGGGGTACCTGCACTCCATGAAATGAGAGAGTTAATTGGTAATGAGAGAGAAATTTTGCAAATGAGGGTAATGATGATGAAGAAGTCAGCCCTAAAGTTGATTTTGGGATTATAATTGGAATAAGTCCAACTGCAGCCTCAAGTGTTGATAACTGTATTAGATTTGTTGCTAATGCTGAGGTTTGAAAAACTAAGGAAGTTTGTTTTCCAAGTAATTTTAAAAAAATAAACTTTCTATAGGGTGTATTGACTAGTTATACCTGTCCATCCATGAGACTGTGCAGGATCCTCATCAAAGGGGTTCAGGGTCTTATACAATGTAACTCAATTATCTTATGTTAGCTAAAAATTACATAGTACACAACATGAACAACATCAACTTTGTAGACAAAAAGACTATTAAAAAATAAAAAGATGTTGTCATCAAAATCATTGTAAATTTTTTAATTCCTTACCTTTACTTTATGTAGACTATGCACGATCCTCAACTAAATGGTTGAAGATGTCTGTAGTCAACGACCTATTCCCACCAAGGGTGACAGCATCACACAGGGACTCTACCTGAAATCAACACCATCAATTGAGCATCATAAGCATTACTACATTTGTAAGTTGATAAACAAAAAATACATACGCATCATAAGCATCACATGATGTGTCATCATATATGTAATTGAGCATCACAATTAGCATCACATATGTGTCATCATAAACATGTAATCCATCACATATGTATCATAAATCACCATCCATCACATAGGTAATAAATAATCCACATTCTATAAATAAACACAAAGTTCAAAAAATGTCACATGCATCATCATAAACATGTGATCCATCACATATGTATTTTAAATCAACATCCATCACATAGCTAATAAACAATCCAATTTCCATAAATAAACATAGTTTAAAAAAGGTCACATAAATAGTCACCCTCCCTATCTCCATCTCCATATTAAAAGGTGCATCATGAATTAATTATGTAATGGCATTAGAATTCAAAACATAATGTATTATTTATGTAAAAAAAATTATATCAAGAAGTCAATATTAAATAGATAATATACTAATCGCATACCTCATACATTCCATTCTTCATCATCATGAACATCATGGTCATCATCGACATCATCATCATCATCATCATCATCATCATCATCATCATCATCATCATCATCATCATCATCAACGTCTTCGCCATCATCATCACTATCATCACCATCACCATCACCACCATCAGCATCAACATCAGCATCAGCATCATCATCATCATCATCATCATCATCATCATCATCATCATCATCATAATCATCATCATCATCATCATCATCATCTTGTTCTTCATCATCATCATTGAGAAACTATTGATAGTGATCATCATCCACTTCATCTTCTACTTCTTGGGTATCTTCTTCTTCGATATCTTCTTCTTCCATCACATTATAATTTATTGGCCTTCCTCTTGGATCATGTCTAACAACAAATGACCAACCCGGTTTATGTGGAACCTCTGAGTAAAATACTTGCTCACATTGGCTTGGAAGAACATAGGGCTCATCCCAACTGGTTCAAATGACCTTGTATTTAGCATTATAAAATCATTATCATGTTCAATAACAATTCTATCAGGATCATTTTTATTCAATCGTAGCCTATACCATTTGACAACAAACAAAACTAATTTGAAGAAATTAAAGTCACACTCAAGTATATCATCCAAAATGCCATAGTATCAATTTTGAGACTGTTGAGGATGTATTTCATTTCTCGATGAAATATTTGTCACCTCAAAGACTGCAGTGATGCGAGAATCACAAGTTTTCTTCATGTCATCCAACATTTTTATGCGAAATTTATGACCATTGCAGTACATAGCGTTGTGGTGTTTGACCTACGATATGTCAAACATGTAAATTTTATTGCATTGTGAGTTGATAAACATATGGGTGATTAATAACTTTATGCGTACTTGTTTATCTCTTAAACCATATGCTAAATCAATTTCCCTTTGCGTAACATTGGAATCTCCATTATGATGAGCTTCTTTAACCAATGAAGCCACACCTTCCCATGTTAACGTACATCCAGAATATTGATAACGTTCAATCCACACTGTCATCCAATCAAGATTGTTTGCAATATACAAATGTAGTGCATCCCACTCTCAACCAACTGTAGAAAAAATAAATAGACGTCTTACAATTGATTTATTTTTAAGATTAAGAATTAATTAACTACAATAACATCTTATAATTACCTCAGACTTTCCTCAATCTACCTTTCCCCGTCAACTACTCCCCTTTGAATTTGTTAATGGTGCTAGGATCCCAAATGCGATCCATGTGATCTTTGCTACAAACTTAGGAAGATATTCAGAAATGTACACCATAGTCTGGTATACCATATATCCCTCCACCATAGAACCCTTAGGATGTGCTCTTTGTCAACCCAAAGCCTTCAAAAATTTCAAGTGCCTCTCAACCATCCACATTGACCTAGTGTGTACAGGTGCACACAATTCAATCTCCTCAACTTGGTGTATGAGGTAGTGTTCTTGTGCATTGAAAAAAACTGGAGGTAGACACTTTTGCATTTCACACATTAAATGAGGAATTTTTCTCTTCCAATATTTTATATCATCTTTATGGATTTCTTTACATGACAACCACCTACAAGATATTCAAGACGCAAAAAAATATATTACATAACAAGTAAAACAAATAGCAAATATAATATCTATACAATGAACTGAACAAATATCACTACTTACCTCATGTATTTTCCAAGATCATATATGACTTGCTTGACATTATTGTTGAAGTCGTCTGGGAGAGATAGAGGTAGAACGTACTACAACAATTATAAAATTATCTTTTCATTTTTTTGTAACATAATACAATGAAAAGTACACGTACGCGCAATACTTAAATACATACTAAAAACACATAAACATGAATTACTTTAATGAAGGTATGCCAATCATGCTTTTTCATCCCTAGCCCAAATTCACTTTTCTTTGATATGAGATTGTTTATGTTCGTAGCAAATCTTGTGGGAAATCTAATTTTTCCTATGACTTCTTTTATAGCATTGCTTTGTTGGTTCGTTAATAACCAAGGAAGCTGACTTATATTAATCTGGTCTCCATGACTATTTGATTGAATGACATTTATCATTGCATGATCAGAATCCTGAATGTCACTACATATTTTGACAATTTTTTCTTTGTCACGCCTTCCATCCAATATTTTCCATACTGTCTCTGTTATATTCTTTCCAATATGCATACTATCAAACAAATGAACAATTTGTAACTGCTCGTAGTAGGGCAACCTGCTAAATTATCGGGGACAACTTTTTAGTCCCTTAGGAAGGTGGTCATTTATGCCTTCATGACCTTCATGATCATCAATCATATCATCAGTAAACAAAACAAAATAGAAAAGATGTTTTATGACAAACCAATAGATGGAATGGCATTACCTTGACAATTAATTCTATTATATTCCAACTTCCACAGGTGAGGTATCATTCTTCATGGCTTTGATGTATTCTCTTCTTTCCCATTGAAAATATGTTTTTTCAGTATTTTGATACTTATTATTTTTGTGGAGAAAGTGCCTATACTCATCAAACACCTCCTTTCCTAAACTTTTTGAATGATGAGATTTCATCTTTGGACCACAAACAGGACATGCAAATTTTCCCTTTGTTTGAAGACCTACAAGATAATGTATAATTGGATTAAATATGATAATTTTTTGAATTATAATGTTCATCCACAACTTAAACACTATAACATACCACAAAAATGTGTTAGCCCCGGGGCATCGTGTATTGTCCATAGAAGCATCGCATGGAATTGAAATTGTCTTTGTCCTATTGGTCTAGAGACGTCATACATAGTGACACCATTCCATAACTCCAACAACTCATTGATAAGAGGCTCGATATATACATTCATATCTTTAACTTGGTACTTACCTAATCGAATGAACAAAAACATTACATAATTATTATGACCATTTTACTACAATATTTATACTTAAATTTAGATGACTATATTTAAATGATAAAATACCTCGAACAATCATTACCAACATTATGTGCTCCCTCTTTATTGATATCCATGGAGGAATGTTATTGTTGATAACAAAAACAGGCCACACCAAGTAAACAGATCTCATCTCTCCAAATGGATTGACTCCGTCCGCTGCCAATGAAAGCCTGAGATTACGAGGTTCTTCTTTAAAGTGTGGCCACTTTTCCTCTATGTCCATAAATACTGAACCATCCGCAGGCATTCGAATAATGTCATCTCGACTTCTATTGCATGCATTGTTCCATAAATTGTGCCAAGCTAGTGCACTTGAATAATCATTGCATATGTGGAATAATGGGAATATAGTGAAGAACCTTGTGAGGAACCCTTTTTGTTATTTGATCTGTTTGATATCTATTGATATGACATTCAGGGCATTCAGTTCGAAATTCATGTTGTTTGTGATATATAATATGATCATTGGGACAAGCATCTATTGCTTGATACTCCATTCCAATATCTTTCATAACGACAGATAATTCTCAGTATGAACAAGGTAGAATATTTGATGGTGGTAACAAAAACTCACCTATCAATCTACAGCAAAAAAATATAATTTGTTAATATAAAGAATAGTAATGGTACATCATGATTCACAGTGTATTATGACATATATGGCATACCTTAACATACGTGACATTGTTATGTTGGATAAACCTTTCACAACCTTCAAGTTCACTAACAACAATATAGCGGATAGAAGAGTTTCCTGCGAGCCTTCGTAAAGGGCCTCAAATGCCTTCTCAAGTAGAGGGATATCATGAACAACATCAACGTCATCTTCATCATCATGATCAGCTGCGTGATTACTAAATGAGTCATGGATCAATGTATTTGTACCATCATCTTCAATTGTGTTTTATGGCTCATGATCATCATCTTCCATGGGATCATTATCTTCAGCTTCAATATTCACACCTCCATGTTCATCCACTTTGAAAACCATATTCTGATAGTTCTGATACTTAATATAAGTACAGATCCAATAGCCAACAACATGAGAGGGGGGGTGAATCATACAAACTTAATCATCCATAAAAACATCAGATTCAACCTCGGTAACATATATATCAGTAATATAACCAAAACTGTTAAACATGCAAACTCAAAAGCAAATGAATAATATAAACCTCATAACACCAGATTTTACATGGAAACCCAAATAGGGAAAAACCACTGTGGGATTTCGGACCCACTAAGAAATACACTCTTCTAGAGTATGCTCGGTTAAAAGCAAATCCTGTTAAATATTACAAACACATTGCTAGATGTGACCCAGTTAAGGGATTTCCCTCAGATCTGTTAGGATATTCACTTTGTTAGAAGTGACCTTGTTAAAGGATTTCAAACACTCAATCAAAATGTCACCTTTATAGAGGGTTTACATATAAGACTGTTAAGTCCACTCGGTTAAGAGATTTTCTGTCACTTTCACAAAATAATAGTAATAAAATCTATCTGCAACTTCACATCTAAAATGCTGAAGAAGATTCTTATTTGTTCAATACAATCTAGACATAGAACTAATCTTGTCTATCTGCTGGGCTTCTATACTCTGTTATTCAAACAGGTCTTCAAGCTTCTGTGCTCGGTAATCACTATGTAGCATGCATGTGCATACACTTCCCCGCATACATTGTTTATCAATAGTTTCCTATTTATAAACAATTATGTAACCGCTTAATCTCCTTGATCACATTTCCCTTTATTAACCGATAGCGATAACCTTAGGGTTTACCGACTAGGTTCTTTGCTTGATAACATAGTATAGTATTAACCTTTACAATTTACAACATATGTATGATGTTAAAATAATCTAAAACATCATGATCTCATCATTGTCTGACTCGGTAGTAGTTTCCCATTGAATACCTTATTCATCCCCTTATTCATCATATTCTTTCCTGTGTCTTTTACCGACATCTTTATAATTTTCATATCATACTTCTCAAGATATGGCAACATCATACTGAATTAGAAAATCAATTTCTTGACATCAATGACAAAATAATAATATCAAGACAGTAAAACATCTTTAATCAGTTATATCCATAATCATCAACAATCTTCTCAATATCCTTATGAAATGCCAATAATCTTTCATTGTCTGTTATAATGCAATATTGCCAACAATCTCCCCCTTTGGCATTGATGGAAAAACCAATTGATTTGACCTTAATAGATTCGGATTGCTATGATTCTGAAATGTTGAAATGATCTCCCCCATACATTAGACTTCTCCTCATTTTTGTCTTCTTTCCAATCTATAGTCTGCATAGTTTGCTCTTAGTCTTCTCCCCTGATAGGTCTTCTCTCAGTTGTCTCTTCTTTATAGTAGTCTTCTCCCCCTTTGTAGGTCTTCTCCCCCTTTGACAACAATGCCAAAAAGCAAAGAACTAAAACATAATTTCTTTCTGTAAGAAGTTATTTCCTGCTGTTGTGTATCAACTGAGCCTCGATCAGAGCATTTGTCTTTAATTCCTGTTCCCTATAATATTTCCTGTATTAATTCCAGTACACTTTTAGAAAACATCCTAAAGTGTATAACTCAGCATCAACCCCCAAATGATATTCATTAGAGTCATCAGATTGATGCTTTCACCGAACTCGGTCAGTGAGTAGAAGATAGGGGTAGGACCCCTAACTGACCTCTGAGATATTCAAAAGTGTCCTTTGGTAGTGGCTTGGTGAAGATATCTGCTATTTGCTCCTTTGTGCTAACATACTCCAATACCACTTTCTTCTCTTGAGCTTCTTCTCTAAGATAATGATATTTGATAGATATGTGCTTTGTCTTAGAGTGCATAACAGGATTCTTTGAAATATTAATAGCACTAGTATTGTCACAAAATATAGTTATTGGCTCGGTAACTTTTTCATTTATACCTTCCAACAGTTGTTTGATCCATGCAATGTTGGTACAATTCAATACTACATCAACGTATTCAGCTTCTGCTGTTGACTGTGAAACACATCCTTGTTTCTTGCTAAGCCAACTCACTATTCTTTCTCCTAAAAAGAAATCTCCTCCACTTGTTCTTTTGTTGTCATCAATGTTGCCTACCCAATCAGCATCAGTATAAACTTTTAAATCAAAATCATTTCCTTTCTGATATACTAAGCCATAATCCTCTGTGCCTTTCAAGTATCTAAAAATTCTTTTGATTGTTGTCATGTGTGTTTCCTTAGGATCTGCAGAGAATCTTGCAACTATACCTACTGCATGTGCTATATCTGGTCTGCTGTGAACAACATATTGTAGTTTTCCAATCATGAATCGGTAGAGTGTCTCATCAACAGATGCAGATTCATCATTCTTTAATAATTTGCAATTGGTAGTCATAGGAGTACTTATTGGTTTTGAATCATCCATTCCAAATTTCTTCAAGATTTCCTTTATGTACTTGGATTGAGTAATGAAAATCTCATTTTTCATTTGCAGTATCTGTAAACCTATAAAATACTTTATCTCACCGATTAATGACATCTCAAATTCTTTGCTCATTTCATTTCCAAAGTTCTTGCATAAAGAGTCATTTCCACAAAATATAATATCATCAACAAATATGGCTAAGATCAGTATTCCATTTTCATCATTCTTCATGTACATGTTGTTGTTCTCACTTGTCCTTTTAAAACTAATCTTAATCAAATAAGAGTGCAATCTTTCATACCATGCTCTTGGTGCTTGTTTCAAACCATATAAAGCTTTGTTCAATTTACATACCTGATCTTTATTATTGTCTTCAACAAATCCTTCGGGTTGTTCAATGAAAACTTCTTCTTCTAATATTCCATTCAAAAATGCAGATTTGACATCCATTTGATATATCTTGAAGTTCTTGAAAGCAACATAGGCCAACAATGTTCTAACTCCTTCAAGTCTAGCAACAGGTGTAAAAGTTTCACCATAATCAATTCCTTATTCTTGAGCATAACCTTTATAAACTAGTCTTGCTTTGTTTCGAATGACTTCACCCTTTTCATTTAGCTTGTTTCTGAAAATCCACATTGTACAGATTACATTTTTGTCCTTCGGTCTTGGGATTAGTGTCCATGTGTCATTCTTCTTGATTTGATCAATCTCTTCTGTCTTAGCATTTACTCAATCTTCACTGTTAAATGCCTCTTTTACTATTCTCAGTTCAAATTCAGATATCAAGCACGTGTTCTGTCTCAGTTTGTTCCTTGTCATCACTGGATCATCCTTATCTCCTATAATCTGACTTGGTGCATGATGTCTTCTAACATACTTGGCTAATACAGGCTCAGTAGGCTCTGTATGTCTTCTGCATCACTCGGTAACTGGATATTCTCTTCATTTTCTTCAACAGTCTTCTCGGTTGAACATAGACAAATTCATCATAGTCTTTTGGTTCCTTGGAATCTCCTTCATCATTTCTTTCTGCAAATTCATCAATTTTCACATTTGCACTTTCTACTATTTTGTTAGATGATTTGATCAGACATTTAATTGCTTTGCTTCTAGAAGAGTAACCTAGAAACATTCCTTCTTCACTTTTCTAACCAAACTTGTCATTTCTATCATCTTTATGAACATAGCATCTACTTCCAAATATTTTAAAATAACTAACATTAGGTTTCTTATCATACCAGATTTCATATGGTGTCTTCAAAGTACCTTTCTTCAATTGAACTCGGTTCAAGGTGTAAACAACTGTGCTTATTGCTTCTCTCCAAAATGTTTGTGGCACCTTCTTTTCAATCATCAGTGTTCTAGCACAATCCACAATTGATCTGTTTCTTCTTTCAGCTATTCCATTCTGCTGTGGAGTTCTCAGTGCAGAGACTTGTCTTTTAATACCATGATCATTGCAAAATAAGTTGAACTCATCAGATGTGAACTCTCCTTCTCTATCTGATCTAAGGCATTTCAGTTGTCTTCATGTTTCATTTTAACCTCTTGCCTTGTACCATTTAAACATTTGAAAAGCTTCTGATTTTTCTTTTAAAAAAATTACTAACATCATCCTTGAATAGTCATCCACAAATAATATGAAATACTTATCACCATAATAACTTTGAACTTTCATAGGACCACAAAGATCAGTGTGCACTAGATCTAAAATTCCCTTAGAAGTGTAGGACTTACTTGTAAAGCTTGATCTTGTCATCTTACCCATCTGGCATCCTCGGCACATAGCATTCTCAAGTTTTTCAAGATGCGGTAGACCTCTTACTCTGTGCTTCTTACTTATTTTGATTAGATTATCAAAATTGACATGACAAAACCTTTTATGCCATAACCAAGTATCATCAATCTTTGCATGCAAACACTTATTCCGAGTCGAGTCAATGTGAAATGTATTACCTTTTGTTTGTGTCCTAGTAGCAGCTAACTTTCCATTTTTGTCATGAACTTTGACAATTCCCTTCTGAAATTCTATTTGGTAACCTGTGTTGTTTAGTTGTGCTACACTCAACAAATTGTATTTCAAACCTTCAACCCAATAAACATCATTGCATCTTGCATTATCAAGAAGTGTTATAGATCCTTTACCTCTTACCAGACATGGTGCATCATTACCAAATCTAACATAGCCTCCATCATAATCTTCTAATATAACAAACTTGTGTTTATCTCCTGTCATATGATGTGAGCATCCACTATCTATAATCCAAGAATCATTAGTGTTTATGTGAGATATTAGAGATTTTTCTTCATACCTTTCTTCATCTGAGCCATCCTTGATAGCCACATAAACTACTTCCTTTGTATCAGTCTCATCTGATTTATCATCATTAGATTCCTCATTAGCTATTAGGCATGTCTTTCTATCTCTTCTTCTGAAGTCTCAGTGTCCTCTGTAATGATTATCTTTCTGTCTACCATCTCAGTAATCTCTGCTTTTAGTAAAATCTTTGTCAGGACAGTTAGAAGCCATATGTCCTATCTTATCACAATTGAAACATTTCAAAGGTAGTTTTCCTTTATACTTACCTTTGCCTCTCGGTAACCTTTTGGCTAATATTGCTTCAAACTCTTCTTGCTTTCTGATTTCTTCATCCATTTTGTGTACTTCTTCCATGTTCTTCCGAAATCTTTCACTTGCTCCACTGTGATCTCCTTCAGAGTACTTATATTTTCTTTCATTGTAATCATTAGATTCATCAAGATGAAAAGAACTAAATGCAGATTCAACTTTATTTACCGAAGATCCACTGTTATCAAAATTACTTAACTCAAATGCATGTAGCTTACCAATAGTAGCATCTAAAGAAACTGGCATATTAGGTACAGACCTCAATTCATTGATTGCAGAGACTCGGATTGCATAAGCTAGAAGAAGGGTTCTCAACAACTTACTTGTTATATCCTTTTCTTCAATAGTTCCACCTGCTCCTTTGATTTGATTGACAATCTCCTTTAGTCTTGTACTGTACTGAGTTATGTTCTCACCTTCATTCATCCTCATAGATTCAAGTTGTCCTCTCAAACTATCTACTTTTTCTCTTTAAACATGTTCATCTACTCCATATACTGATATGAGCTTATCCCACATTGCCTTTGCATCATTGCAACCTTCTAGATCATTAAACTCTGAATTAGTTAATGCCGATGTTATTTCAATCATTGCTTGAATATGTTCTTGCTTTGCTCTTATCTCTTCTATAGTCAATGGATAGGTTCTCAGTGCAACAAAATCATTCTCCAGATAGTATACAGCATATTCTCCAACTCCTTATAGATGTAGCTTCATCCTTTTCTACCATGTAGAGAAACTTGACTTGTTCAGCTTCGGTGCATCCCTCTTATACATCTTTGGATCTTTAACTCAAGTGCCTTTAAACATTCCTTCCAGAGTCCAAAGCTCTGATACCAATTGATAGTTTTGATACTTAATATAAGTATAGATCTAATAGCCAACAAGATGAAAGGGGGGGGGGGGGTGAATCATACAAACTTAATCATCCATAAAAACATCAGATTCAACCTTGGTAACATATATATCAGTAATATAACCAAAACTGTTAAACATGCAAACTCAAAAGCATATGAACAATATAAACCTCATAACACCAGATTTAACGTGGAAACCCAAATAGGGAAAAACCACTATGGGATTTCGGACCCACTAAGAAATATACTCTTGGTTAAAAGCAAATCATGTTAAAGATTACAAACACATTGCTAGATGTGACCCGGTTAAGGGATTTCCCTCAGATCTATTAGGATCTTCACTTTGTTAGAAGTGACCTTGTTAAAGGATTTCAAACACTCAATCAAAATGTCACCTTGCTAGAGGGTTTACATATAAGACTGTTAGGTCCACTCGGTTAAGAGATTTTCTGTCACTTTCACAAAATAATAGTAATAAAATCTATCTGCAACTTCACATCTAAAATGCTAAAGCAGATTCTTATTTGTTCAATACAATCTAGACATAGAACTAATCTTGTCTATCTGTTGGGCTTCTATACTCTGTTATTCAAACAGGTCTTCAAGCTTCTGTGCTTGGTAATCACTATGTAGCATCCCTATGCATACACTTGCCCACATACATTGTTTATCAACATTTTCCTATTTATAAACATTTATGTAACTGCTTAATCTCCTTGATCACATTTCCCATGATCAATCATAGCCATCAGATCTTCAATCTTTTCTAGGTTCAATGCATCTTTCGATCTGAAAATGTTTTACCCCGCCTTGGACCTTTCATACTAGTCTTAGAACTTGTGCCAGGGTATTGCGGTTCAATCTGAGCTATAGATCTTCATGCCGACTTTTCATTGCCTTAGATTCATTAACAAACTTCTTCCACGGCTTACCAATCATTTAATCCACTCTAGCTCATCAGCTTCCTTCATTAAATACTGCATGTAAACATTTAATGCATTTTGTTATAGCTCGATTACAACTCGGTAACAACTCGGTGAATACTAAACTTCACTCGATAGACATTTCGCCTTTATTAACCGATAGCGATAACCTTAGGGTTTACCGACTAGGTTCTTTGCTTGATAACATAGTATAGTATTAACCTTTACAATTTACAACATATGTATGATGTTAAAACAATCTAAAACATCATGATCTCATCATTGTCTGACTCGGTAGTAGTTGCCCATTGAATACCTTATTCATCCCCTTATTCATCATATTCTTTCCTGTGTCTTTTATCGACATCTTTATAATTTTCATATCATACTTCTCAAGATATGGCAACATCATACTGAATTAGAAAATCAATTTCTTGACATCAATGACAAAATAATAATATCAAGATAGTAAAACATCTTTAATCAGTTATATCCATAATTATCAACAACCTTCTCAATATCCTTATGAAATGCCAACAATCTTTCATTGTCTGTTATAATGCAATATTGCCAACATATTCTCCGGGTTGTGTTGATCCATACCATGTGCTCTGGGGTGCTCGGCCTATATAAAATTGATAAACATAAATAAACCATGATCATGATCTCATCATCACGTGATTTATTATGTATATAAATTGTTAAAACTATATAATGAAAAACTTACAAATGGATGATAATCATGTCCACCTTCAATGTGACCATGCAGCCTACAATGTTTCTTCATTGTTTTGATTAGAAGTTTTCTAGTCTTTAACCTCTTACAAATTTTTCACGGACAATAACATTTTCCATCACCTTTTCTTTTCAAGTTAGACCACAATCTAGCAATTGTCTCCTTATTTTGTTGTTCATTGATATTGTCAGACATGGTCTTTCTTCACAGGCAAGAAAATCGGGCTATAGAACTAGTTATATAGAAGTTGAAATGTTAGTTATGAAATCACGTTTCAGTATAATATACCGAATTAAATTACTTGAAAATAGAAATTATCATCATTGAACCAAAACCATTTAACTCTTCTTTTTCATCTCAAAACATATCTAATGGCTTTGTGGTATGCAATCCTTGTATAAGATATAGAGTTGACTAATGTCTAATTGGGGTAATCCATGAGTGTCTAATGTGAATTCAGTATCCTAAAAATTGGAGAGACCTTATCTGACTTTCCTAATCAATGTGGTTGTTGTCCTAATATGAAATACTGAGTTCTACCCTTGCCTCTGCATCAAACTTCTCACTTCATGTTTCTTCAACAAAACACACTAATATGAATTGAGCCAACACCATGAGGATAGGGTCAAGTATCATGGCAACTAATCATAATATGTGAAGATGGGGTTCACACATAGTGTTGGCTCTCAACAATGCCACACTTCCAAAATTGGTAGTCTCAAGACTTGTCCTATTGGGTGAGTACTCATTGATGGCCACAAGGCCAAATCAATGTATGTAGGCTTCGAACTCCTAACTCTAGGCTAGGAGGACCCTACAAAAGGTCTATGAACACTCACTTGGTATTACAATAGAAAGAGCCTTCCTCTAGAACTTTGTTTGCAATGCACACATCAATATTGGTAATAATTGTTATGATGGATGGTCTATTAGGACGGTAAATAAAATGCTTATTCTTTTTCCACCCTTTGAAACTGCAACAAGGTATTTGACTTGGAAGGGTCCCCACACATCACTTCAACAACAAACATTAAGAAATTCAACCTTTTTCCTTCTCAATGCATTTTTTTTTGTCTCACTGGTTTTCTCAGTTTGATACATAGGGATATCAGACCTTTCATGGCATCATCACACGCGCCTTCCAATATGTAGTCCTTTCATATTTTAGGTGCCTACACACTATGTTGTTGTTAAGTATTGATGTAGTCTTAAGACATCTCATGACTCCATTACATGTCCACACTTGGGTCTACAAACACAACTCTGTCAAAACAAAAACAATATTAGTAGTAAAACTATGACTATGACAATCAATACCCTTAGGATAGTCATAGAAATTTAATCTATTTCATTTGGTTTTGATCGACAAACCCTTCCGAAGGTTGCATAGGGTCCCCTCACCCCTCTCTCTATTATCAACAACTTCAAAATACCAATCGATTGGTCTTCCCACCAAACTCTTCCCTGATATGATACATAGCATGAAAAAAGGTCTATCATCAAGCATGATATGATACATAGCATGAAAAAATGAACATAAAACCCTAATTTCATTAAGAAAAACTCTTGGATGGCATGCCAAAGGCCTATTTATTCCCATCCAAGTGTGTTACAACCTCAAACCACCATAAACTAACTTTCCAACCATATTTTTAAGAAGTTTCTACAAGAAATGCAAAAGTTGTCATGGCAATATGACAACTTTTTTCCCAGTGGACCTCAAACTTTCACAATTAGGTCTCTATTTGTTGTTAGAATGTGATCTATGACTAAGTATTAGAGGATCTTACTAACTTGGGTATCATGCTTTTATGTGTCTCTGACATGACTCCTAGTAACTATATAAGGATCTTACTAGTCCTAGATCCATGCCTTGTCTTTTTTATATGGTTCCCAGTGAGAATATATGAATCTTACTAGTTCTAAATGTCATAACTTTGTGTTTTGCATGCTCCATGTATGTTACCAATGTTACTCATATTACTCACTTGTACTTCCCTTTTATCTCAATATTGTAGATTGACAATATCATAAGTTTTGGGAGTTACCACCTTTCCAAACTTGTAGACATCTTGACTCTTCAATATCTTGGTGAAAGAATATTTGGTTTCTCCATATTTTCCAAAGAGTAAATGGGCATAATTTCATACTCTTGCTAAGAGGGGGCTAAATATTACATCATAAGTTGTATCTATTTAAAAATATACACTAAGTTTGGACTCAATTTAAGTGGTTGTGCCTTATTTATGCCTAATTGTACTTAGGTTTGACAATGTTTCCATAAATTTGGTTCATTCCCTTATTCATGATGTTCCTAATGGCTCATTTTTATAGGACTAGGGTCTTGGGAACCCTTATTCATGGAAATTGGAACTAAAATTTGAAAGATGAATGGTGGATTTGCAAATAGTAGTAATTTCCTCTCCAAATTTGGACTTTTGCAAAAGTTCAATTTGAAAAGGTGCAAGGACCATCCATATAAGGTCCATCTTGAAAATTAAATGATAATATCATCCATGCATATTAAATGATATAGTCAAGTAACGAAGAAGAAAAACCATTTCCTGAAGTTGTCAAATGATTTTAAAGATGCACAACAATCCACTAAATGCAATTCACTAAAAAAGAAAACAAATTATGCTACAAGATAGTGGGTAAGATGCAAGGAATGAAGTTAAATAGACAAAAAAAAACCATGAATATTACCAAGTCAAAAAGATTAGCTATGACCTCTTAGGTGTTTTTTCACTTGCATAAATTAGACTTCTTAAGGATAGAAACACATGTTGATAGTAGTATGAAGTCTTTTTGATGATTTTTGAAGTAGTTGAAGGAATGGCTTATTCTAGTTATATCTAACCCAAGACAATTTCAACTCAAAGTAAGGAATAAAACCATATGTCCTATAAGTTTGGGAAGCTAATTGAGTAGCTGGATAA
Organism: Cryptomeria japonica; assembly: GCF_030272615.1. Taxonomy (NCBI): domain Eukaryota; kingdom Viridiplantae; phylum Streptophyta; class Pinopsida; order Cupressales; family Cupressaceae; genus Cryptomeria; species Cryptomeria japonica. The sequence goes on along the minus strand of NW_026729020.1, from coordinate 130,788 downwards.
GGTAGAGCATGACTATAGGGTATTCTTGAGACTCTTTTAACTCGATTAGAACATGTACCAAGTATCTAGGAGCTTACAAAGCCAATTCAACCATATTTCAAGTGAAAATGCAACAAAAGGAGTAAAAGCTTTGAATACACCTCAAAAACCACTCTGGTGGCCAAGCAGGTGGAAATAGTCTTTTCCAACATTTTTTTTCTTCATAGATGTAGCCCTATATTCTCTTTATTATTTGAGATGAGAAATACATTATTGGCAGTTCCGTTATTACCCAGTCCAGTATCGATCTGATCTTGATATTATCATAAAAGGAGTGATTATCCTAAGTGCTTGATACTATCACAAAAACTGAGTGTTGCAACAGTGAATCTTCCTTTGACCTTTGGGTGGTTGGGAGGGTAAAGACCCATGGTAGTATATGTTTAGTGGTTCTTGTAAGAGTATCTAAAAGTACATTGGTTTTTGGATATCTAGTACATTTTGTGAATTGAGTACCAGGGGGATTAGAAGACCCAGTTGAAGGAGGATTTGTGTGAATAAGGGTTGAGGGTGTTGGTGGTAATTGAATGCTGGAGATTTGGATTGTGACTTAGACATTTTTATTTGTCCTATTTGAGTGTGATTCAATGGTTGGGTGAGGGTTGGTGAGTATGGGTGTGTTTTGGGGTATTGAATCCTTTTGAGTAACTTGTGGCCTTGTGAGGGGTCTTGTGAGTAAGTGAAGGGTTGACACCTAATTAAATAGGTGAGTTGGGAGAAATATCTCCCTTGTTGGTTGATTTTATTGGATTCTTTTCATCAGCATGCCTTTTCGCTATCAATCCATTCAAATTTCCACCCAAAGATTCAATCTTGTCAAAGTTCAAAATAAATTTCCTTGTTGTCCTTACTATCTTGCATCAACTTTCATATCACTAGGTAGTCTTTTGCTTAGAACTATCATCTTTCATGGTAGGATACCATCTCAGTCCCTTGAGTTAAGTTAGCTTACCTTTAGAATTTATCATTTCCTAATCAAGTTGTTCAAGGGAAAAATGTTACTAATCAAGTTGAAATGTCAATTTCTCAATCTGCTTAAGGTAAAAGGTTAAAATAAATTGCAAAAGATAGAACAAGGCTATGAGAAAATTAATCATCGGTATTACCTAAATCCACATTATCAACAAAATATAGAAATAACCTTGTATGTAAATAATTTATCATGCTAAAATTGCCAATTCTAACATGAAAATGAGACCAAGAAAAGCTCTAGAACAACTACTACTATTCATTCACATGTTCCTTATTAACCTCAATCACCACGGAAGATGCACAAATTGATTATAGCAAAGAAGATGTTTCATAAATGTAAATATTAATTCAAGACTAAGGAAAATGAAAGAAATAAAAGAATACCAAGCAATCAAAAAAGACTACCAATACCATGGCAAACTATGAACTTCATTTCCATTAATTCTTCAAAATATACTAGCAAAGCACAAGTATTTAATCCACAACCTATTGCTAAATGTCTTTTTAAAGAAAACACACTAATGAGTGTTACTAAACTTGGACCTTAAATAATCAATTATTAGACCCTCAAAATGAATTTTGAAATTACATTTATAGGGAAACTTTTTCCTCAAAATTAGAGATTAAATTCCACCCAAAACCTTATCAAACTAAGAGGTACAATCAACACACAAGATACTAGCCTATAACTAAATTAAGAACTATAAGTTGACTCATGAAAATGAAATATAAGTCAGAAGGAACTTAGACTATGGAGTCAAAGAAGCATGGAGAACAAGAAAAAGAGGATCTATCTAGGCCCCCACCCCCAAGATGACTCCTCCAAAATTTTAAACCTAGGTGCACAAGAAACAAGATGAAGAACAAAAGCCAAAGTAGGTTGTAACTACCATGAACCTGTCCATCCAAAGTGATGAGAATCTAGATGTTCCCAAGTGGCTACAATTCAACTTTCAAAGGATAAAGAAGAGAGTATTGAAGAAAGTAAGTTTGCAAAAGATGATCATTGAGGTTGAGGCGGCAAGGAAGCCAAAGAAGGCCATAACTTTGTATGCCACCTAAAACTATGCAAAAGGATAGATAGTTGCCAATACCCTAAAATAGAGAAGATTTAGTAAAAACTGCCAATACTCTAAACTAGGGTAACCCGAGATAGTAAGAAAATGGTTCGGGGGTCATATAGACTAGCTTTATACTGTATGTTAATTACAAAGTGATAAGTTGTGTGGTTAGAGATTTTCAGTCCACCCCTTCTAGGTTAGGGTTGTGCTGAACCGAACACAATTGTATCTCCCTAGGGCTTCCAGGTCGGGTGTGTTAGGCTGGCTGGCAAGAGAAAGAAAGACTTGCCCGAACAACACTGAATGAAGGTTGCAAATCACTTGGATAATATTCATTCCCATTGTTTTCTTGTGCATTGGTTTGATCTCCATCAATTCAGCAGCCAGAGGCAGACACCGCCCTATATATTAGCTCGTACAATTGTGATCAATCAACACGTATACTGGAGGAAGGGATTGTTGTGACAAAATTGAACGCTCACTCCTCAATCATAGTTCTATGGTTTTACGAGGAGTGGATTTCTACAGGGTATTACACATTCAGGGAACCACACCTTTGACTAGGAGCCATCTGGCTTGAGATTGGATAATAAATATGAATACGAGATTGACCAATTTGGATTAAAAACTAGGGCAATTAACCACCACATGTCTCATTTCCTAACATCTTTTGCATAAAAAAGGAATTTGTCATACTCCAAGAGTTGCTTCCACAATCGGTCAATATCCCACAAGCATGCAGGCATAGCTAGCATGTATAAAAGAAAGCAAAAGTTGTAGAATCTCTTGAATGGTATATTTTTTGCAACATGAACTTAAGGTGAAGAATCTACCGCCTACGCGAGATTGCAAGAAATGCACAAATGCCTTCGATGGGGGTTTGATCTTGTTGGGGTTGAAGTCACCACGAACGCCTACGCGGGATTGTAATGCACAAATGAATTGCCCTCTTCTTTTTTTTAAGTAATGGCCGTTGTCATCGGAATTAAGACGAACTCGAGTACTTTTTTGAAAAAAAGAAAATTTTCATTGCTAATGCCTTCTTCATCAAAACCAAATGGCAAATTATCATCGGAATTATGACAAATTCAGGTATTTTTCAAAAAAAAATCAAATTTGGTCATAATATACCATCTCCATCGGAAACCTCAGTCGAAAATCTAGTCCAAATGTATAAGTGTGGAGAAAGAGAGTCACAAATCAGTAGCCAAAAAGAGGAAAAGGATAAGACAGATAAAAACTCAAACAATAGTGAGAAGAGAAATAACGGTCATAAGAAAAAGGGAGATAATCAATCCAAAGCCAATAAAGAGGAAGGAGACAATTTTAATTTAGTATCAAATTTATTTGAGTCAGATAAGGAATCAGACTGGATCCAAGATGCACAACCTGATATCATCCTGGATCAAGGGCTCTCGAAGATTTCATTAGTCTCTCCAGCTAAGGTAAAGTTGATCTTTCCGGTGGAAAATGAGCCAAAATGGGGAGATGAGGAAGAAATCAAAAAGGTCCTGGGAAAGAGTGAATCAAAGAAGGAAGAAGAAGAAGTAATGGAGGATAAAAGGAAGATTAAGAACAAAAAAAAGAATAACAACAACAACAAAAATAGTACGTCAACCAAAAATACGAGAAGTAGACTTGGGGATGTGGGAGCTCAACATACTTCTCTAGGAAGATATTCAAATGTAAAGAAGAGGACTATGGAAACAAGCAAGAACATAGCAGATGGGACTCAAAGAACCATCTTTGAGGCAGGTATTTCTAAAAAACCATGAAGATCATCTCTTGGAATATTCGAGGATTGAATAATCCTCACAAACATGATTTAATAAAAAGTATGATTACAGACAAAAACCGGGATATTTTTTTGATTCAAGAAACCAAAATGTCAAAAGATATGGTAGAGGGATTGAAAATGTTTAGTAATGGAGGAGTTAGCGGTGGTAGTTCAGAAGGTGCCTCAAGAGGTATTGTTACTTTCTAGAATAAAAATATTGTAGAGGGAGAAGTGTTGATTCAGGACAACAATCTGGCTTGTATCACATTTAAGCATTTCAAAGATAGAACATCATGGGTCTTAACTAATGTGTATGCTCCTAACACTAAGTCTGGTAGAAGTGATTTTTGGAAAAAATTAACCTTGTTAAGAAGTAGGTTTGCTGAAGATGGTTGGATGATTATGGGGGACTTCAATACCCCTTTGAAGGAAAGCGAGAAAAAGGGAGGGAGTCAAACCAATCTGAACAATAGATTGGATTTAATGGACTTTATCAATAATAATGCACTCCATGACCTAGATTTGCAAGGATTTAAATATACCGGGACTAATAGAAGAAGTGGTGAGGACTTAATTCAGGCTAGACTTGATAGAGCTCTTATCTCTATGGATTGGTTTAATCTTTACTTTTGTTCCTTATCTGCTCACATAAAGGTAGGATCGTATCACTATCCCATATCCTTCACAGCTGATGCTAAGAATAGAAGAAGACACTTCCCTTACAGATTTAAGAGAATATGGACTAAACACTCTGATATGGAAAGAAAAATCAAGGAATGGTGGCAGGTTAGAATTGAAGGTAATGCTATGTATAAAGTGGTTAAAAAGTTGAAGTTTGTGAAAGAAAATGTTAAAAGGTGGAATAAGGAATACTTTGGGAATATCTTTGCTTTGAAAGCAACTATTCTTTCTAAGCTTAAAGATATTCGAGATGAGATTCAGAATAATGGATATACTAATACTTCAAGAGAAGTTGAAGATGAAATTCTTATGAGATATCATGATATAATTGCAAAAGAAGAAACTTTTTGGAAACAAAGGTCTAGAAATGTATGGTTGAAGGAAGGGGATAGAAACACTAAATACTTTCATATGTCTACTTTAAAACATAAGGCCATCAATAGGATATCATAGATTAAAGTTAATGGTAGAATTGTTGAAGAGGAAGAATCTATGAGAAAGGTAGCCATGGAGTTCTTCTCCAACCTCCTTGCTAAGGATGAGAATTTGGATCTGCAGTCTCAAAAGAACCTAATGGAGTGTATTCCATCTATCCTAGAGGCTGATCAGAACTCTTACGTGATTTCTATCCCTTCCAATAATGAGATTTTGAAAGTTGTCAACTACTTTAAAGGTAACAAGGCACCAGGCCTGGATGGTTTTCCCATGTTCTTTTTTCAAATATATTGGCATATTGTTGGAGATGATGTTTCCAGAGCTGTGAAAGAGTTCTTTGGTGCTAAAAGAATTTTGAAAGAGATAAATGGCACTTTTATTTCTCTTATCCCCAAAAAGATGGGAGTTGATTCCATGGATCTTTTCAGACTTATAAGCCTGTGCAACTCTCTATACAAGATTATCTCTAAGGTTTTGACCTCTAGAATCCTAAAGATGCTTCCTTCTATCATTTCTCCTCAGCAAAGTGGTTTTGTCCCTGGAAGAAAAATCTTGGATTCAATGATTTTGATCCATGAAAACATTCATTCTTTATCTAGTGTTTAAAAAGAAGGCTTTCTTCTGAAGCTTGATTTATCCAAAGCCTACGATAGAGTGGATTGGGATTTAATGACGAAAGTTCTCTCAACCTTTGGTTTTTTCTCTAGAAGTATTAGTCTTGTTAGGCAATTAGTCTCTTCAGCTTCTTTTTTTGTCTTAATTAATGGGTCTCCTTCTCCTTTTTTCAAGTCCTCAAGGGGACTTAGACAAGGAGATCCTCTATCTCCGGTTATTTTTATTATCATGGAAGAATGTCTGTGGAGATACATTGGAAATTTGGTTGAGAAGGGGGAGTTTTGTGGATTGAAACCATCTTCAGCGGATCAAGTTTGCTCCCATCAGTAGTTTGTGGATGATTCTATAATTATGGGGAAGGCTTCAATGTAGGATTCTAGGAGTTTAAAGAAAGCATTGGACAGTTATCGGTTAGCTACTGGGCAATTTATTAATTGGTCTAAAAGCTTTGTTTATTTCATCAATACTCTGGAGAGAAGAAAGATAAAAATAAGCAATATTTTGGGGTGTCAACTGGGGAGTCTTCCTGCTTCCTATTTGGGGCTCCCCTTATGCCAAGATCCTCCTGATAATTTTTGGGGAGCTTTGGTGGACAAATTCCACAAGAAATTAGCTGGTTGGAAGGACTCTCTCCTTCGCGAAGCTGGTAAGGTTCAGCTATTGAAATCAACTCTTCAAAGTATTCATCTTTATGCCATCAGTCTTTTCAGAATTCCTACCAAGTATGCGGAGGCTATTGAAAAGATCCAAAGAAATTTTTTGTGGATAGGGGTTGAGGAGAAGAAGAGAATGAATTTGATTGCGTGGGACAAGGTTTGTAAGCCTATGAGAAAGGGAGGTCTGGGTCTAAGAAGAATAAGAGACATGAATGAATTTATTATGGCCAAGCAGATTTGGAGAGGGTATAATAACCAGGGAGAATGGAAAGTGATATGGGACAACAAGTACAAAAGGCATTATCCTACACTCTTAAGTTTCCTCAATGCGGAAGATATCCCAATTGGATCCAATATCTCAAAAAATGTGTCTAAAACAAGAGATCTTATTGCCAAAGGTGTGAAATGGAATATGGGGAAAGGGAACCTTATCAAATTATGGGAAGACTCCTGGTTACTCAAGTCCCCTTTGAGTGAAAGTCCTGAGTGGAGTAGATTTCAGAACCAATGCAAGGAAAAATATGGATCTATGGTGGGTGACTACTGGCAAGAAGGATAGTGGAAGGATTTATCTCAAATTGATCCTTCCTTGGGAAGTTTGAACAAAATTATGAATTCCATGGTGGTGGTGGAAGATGAAGATCAATTAATCTAGAAACTCACAGCAAATAGTAAATTCACTATGGCCTCTCTTTATTATCAGCAGTTTTCTAAAATGGAGAGCCCTTGTTGGGCTAAGGCTTGGGTGAAAGGCCTAACCCCTAAAATTAATATTTTCTTCTGGACAACCCTTCAAGATAAAATTCTAACTATTGATAACCTCAGAAAAAGAGGTATGTGCATGCCTAGTGTTTTTTTTCTTTGTATGCAGAATGAGGAGACTATCAACCACATGCTCTTTCATTGTTCCTTCTCTAATGTTGTCTGGGGAAGATGTCTAGATCACTTCAATATCAGTTGGAGTTTCCCAGAGTCAGTTCAAGAGGTTTTTAATTCTTGGCAGCACCCATCAAGGAATAAATCCACTATTTTGTTGTGGAAATTGGCTTTACCCCACATGTGCTAGGGTATATAGAAAGAGAGAAACAAAAGAGTATTCAAAGAGAAGGGGTCTAAGGATCAAATTGTGTTTGAGAAAATAAAAAGAAGTATATTGGAAAATATGAATATCATAGGTGGTATTGATAAGCCTCAAGACAAGAATGATCAAATAATCTTCAAGAAGTGGAGATTAAAAGGTAGTGATCATGTTCAGACCAATCCTAGAGAGGGTGTGATATGGGAATTTCCTCCCAATGGTTGGATGAAAATCAACTTTGATGGAGCCTCAAAGGGTAATCCTAGTATTGCGGGATGTGGTGTGGTCCTAAGGGATGAATGGGGAAAATGCAAAATTATTAAATGCATACCTATAGGAAATTAGACAAATCATGTTGTTGAGGCTATGGCATCTTATCACGGGATGCTCCTAGCAAAGGAAGCTAACTGCACCAAAGTCTAGTGTGAAGGAGACTCATTGAATATAATCATCTATTTTAACAAGAAGTTCCTGCCGTCATGGTCAATAAACAATGCTATTAAAGATGCTAAGAAAATAAGTGAGACATTTGAAATGTGTTCTTTTACACACATGTACAAGGAAGCAAACTCGTGTGTTGACTGGGCCACCAACCTAGCCTGTCAAATGGAGGAAATCATAATTATTAATGGTGAGAGCGAACTCGCATGTGAAGTGAAATCCTTGCTCGATCTGGACCGTATCCAGACAAGGCAACGTGGCATAGTCAACCATAATTTCTAAATGCCTCTTCCACTCATTACGAAGCATGTTTACAACGGAGGTGATGTGTATTTATTTAAGTGTCTTTTTGTAATTGCTTGGCACGGATTCAGGGTTGTTTTTTAGGGCAACTATAGAAACCAGAGAAGAAGACTCAGAGCCAAGAGAAGGAAATTCAAGGATTGCGAAGGTAAAATGGGAGGGAATAAAAAAAGGTTTGAACCTACCTCTTTCTTGGAATGGAGGAAGAATAGGGAAGTTTGGGAAATTCTTCAGGAGGGGGGTCTGAGTGTGTTTATGGAGAGGCTTAGTGGGAAAGATCCTACGGTCACTAAACACTTTATCCAGAATTGGAAGAATGGCAAAATTTTGGTGGGGACCCAGATGATGACTGTGGATGGGGAGATTATTGTTGAAGCCATGGGGATGATGACAAAGGGTATGAAATTTGATAGAGATCGTAGCATCTCTGATAAGGAAGTAGACAAATTTCCTATTACGGAAGGTGAGAAGAAGAAAATGGTGAAGGTCAACAACTCCTATCACTCCCCAAAATGTATATGCAGGCCATGGAGGTTCGTTTTATTTTCTACAATTACCTATATAACTTTGGATGGCAGGTTCATGAGAGCTTACGGACCCCACTTTGTTTTCCTCAATCATTTTCGCCATGGGGAAAAGGTGAGTTTGCCATATTATCTTGCATGTTCCATGGACCATACTATCAAAGAGATATAGAAAGATCCCAAGGGCGACCATGCTCTTCACCAGGGTCTTATGGCTCTTGTTTATAAAGTGTTGAAAGGTAAATGCATTGAAAAACCTATTAAAGGTAAAAATGCAAGAGATGTGGACACAGAGAGTGAGGTTAGTGGTTTTAACTTCGACTCAAAGACTGAAGGGGATTCGGAGGAGCCAAGTAAAAAGGAGAGGAACAAGGCTAAGAGGAAAAGGATTGTGGTGAATTCAGATATTTCAGAGTTTGAGGCCAAGTCCTTCGAAGGTAAAATCATCAAAAATAAGAAAGGGAAAGGCACCGATAAGAAAACCCAAGGGAAGAAGAACATCAGCAAGCAAGGTAACAAAGATATTAATCAAATTTTGATTAGTTTTGATGAAGAGGCACAGGAGAATAAAAATGATGATGGGAAGGATAAGGAGGGGGAAGAGATGTCGGTTGTGGGCAACAATGAGGATTTGAACACTCAAGGTCTGTAGAAAGAGGATCAAGAGGACAAAAGGGGTAAATCTAGGGATTGATTTGGAGAAAATGAGAGTATTAAGGGTTTATGTGACACTATCAACACAATGGTGAAAGAAATTGGCAGCCTAAAGAAATATATGAATGTTGTCAAAAGAGCAACGATAGGCGACAAACCCTTGACTGAAAATGTTAAAGAGTTGGTGGTAGAAATTAATAATGTTGAAACCATTGAAAGAATGGTGAGTAAAATTATTGCAACTGAAAGTAAGTTTAAGGAGATGGCAGAGAACAAGGAGGTGAAAGGGATGGAATTTGCAATGAACAATCTGGGCAGCAGAATTAAAAGGATGGAACTCACTGTAAAGAAGATAGTTGAACAAAACTTCCAGATTCTCAAAGCCTTGGTGGACAACATGAACATTTTGATTAACAGATTTGACAACATCAAAGAGAAAGAAGCGACACAGATCAGCTGGACAAAAAAGGTCATGAGAAGAGGACCGGAGCTAATACCAGGAATAAGGGCGACATCAAAGGTCGAGAGCTGGATGATTTAAAGACCTTTGCAGACAACATGAAACAGATGGTGGTCCATGCTAAAGATATCATGAAAAATATATAGTTGTCTTGGTTTTGGTCTCTGTCTTTGTGCTATCTTTTTGCTTTCCTTTCGCTGTCTTTTTCTGGTTCTTCATGTTATGTGTGTTGAGATCCCTTTTTGTTCGATTGGGATCAGTTTTTGTTTCTGAAGTGATCAGGCATGTTTTTTCTAGTTCTTTGACTCTCCTGCTATGTAAAAGGTTTGGGTTCCTTTCAAAAACCTGTTTTTAATTAATCAAGACATACCATCATCAATAAAATCATCACATCTAATGTAGATATAAAATATGGGTTAGCACATGGCAATAATCATGATCAATAAATATAAGCCATGTCATACGATAATAAGTAAACCTAAATAACCAAACATAAAACTCAATATCATCATAGTCCTAAGTATATCTTCATCCAACATAAAAACATAATGTATCAAAGTCACCATAGAGTATCTCAACATAAAAAAGTCTAGAAAAGTCCAAAAGTGTCTCTCAAATGCATCAAAAGAAACTATGTCAAGGAGGGGCACTAGAAATCCCTTCTTGTTTGTGATTCTCCCAAGAAAAAAACATCTTATTTTGATCTCATTTGGGGGTTTGGCCTTTTCTAGTGTGAGAGTCATCAAAAGTCCTTGGAAATAAAAAATTACATATTTTATTTTTTTGTTAGAAGCTTTTGGAAAGTAAAAATGTCTGATCTAAATAAGAATGGTACAACATATAATAATTAATATTTCTAGACATATATAAATGTCTTATCTGTAATGCCCCTCCCATTTTCTTTTTTGCATTGAATTCTTCTTTATGTGGACTTGGATTTATGACCATGGATTGTATCTTTTACAGTTTGGATGTGGATCATTTTGTGTTATTCAATCTTTCTCTGGACGCATGTTGTAGTGTTTGTGAATTTGAGTGTTTAATTTATGCTCTGCTTTGATATATGTCTCATGATCATTCTAGACCGTGATGTGACTGAATTTACCATGGTGATTTGATTATGTAGTTGCATTGAGATGTGTGCTTATTTATTGTGCTTGGTTGTGAGAACAATTGCATGACTGATATGGATGCTTAACTCATTGGGTTGTTACTATGGTGTTATCTAGACCTCTTGTGCTTTAATAATTGACATGGAACTATTTAATGATTTCGTATTATCATATGTGAAATGTTCATTATTGATTTGAGTAATGATTAAAATGAGATAAATGATGTTAACTGGATTAGTTGATTAAAAGTAATGAATAATATTTTGTGTTATTTTGATTTGATGAGATATCATGTTACTAATGGTATTATGATGTTGACCTCATTCAAGGAATATATGCATATATGCTCATAGATGTAGAGGAATAGTATTGATAATATCATTTAATGCAGTTAATTAGATGAAATTATTATTATGGAGTTAATTGATAATTAGAAGTGAAATGGATGATATCGTATCATTTAATTATATGAGAATGCATACGATGTTAAAATCCCCTTGAACAATTTTAGTTTACATACATACATTATATATGTATATATTCATGCATGTATGTATGTATGTATGCATGTATGTTTGTTTGTATGTATGTATGTATGTATGTATGTATATATGTATGTATGTATGTATGTATGCATGTATGTGTGTATGTATGTATGTATGTATGTATATGTATGCATGTATGTATGAGTAGTTACACTTGACGTGTGAATATTTTAGTGACAATAGGTACAAGACATCAAATTCACCTAGCTCTATGGGTCTAAGTGTCCCTACATCTCGACAGTGGTTAACAGGATATAATGCACTAGCCATTTATCCCTAGCCTAAACTCATGCCCTTGATTAGGAAAATTCCCCTTGATTTTACTATTTTCATTATTTTATTATTTTGAGCCTCGACTACCATAGTTGGTAGCTTTTAGATACCCATTTGTCATGTTGAGTCAACCCGTAATGATTGTTTGTGCATAATTGGTCAATTTAGATATGTCATCATCCTATTGCATGTGTTAATAGTAATTCTATATTTAAATATGGATTGTCTTATTTGTATTTGAAATAATATGAATTAAATGATTAATCATAGGGAGTCTATTGGGAGTTTATTTGTTTTTTATTAAGATAAACAAGTTTTACAAGGACTCAAAACCCAAATCCAACAACAAAAAATAGAACTAGTAGCGAACCAGAGCCTAAACAACAGTCAAACTGCTACAAAAAAAAAGGGATACACCCCACAACTCCTAACAAAAACAGAACAAAATAACAACTAGCAAAAATAAAAACCTAGCCAAGAGCTTTCATGAACTCAGTATTTTTTGAATTATATTCTTTTTAATATCTTTGAGCTCCTCCATGATAAATCTTGAGCTAGTCCTCTCCTGGTTTTTTCTTCTAGTCTTGGTAGAGGGGCCGATAGAAGTCTGCATATCCACATCCTGTGTGTTTATCTCCAAACTCTTCTTACTCGGCTTGGTAGCTGAAGGTGGAACACTGTTGAGTGGTTGGGCTCTCTGAATAGCTATTTTCTCATTAACCCTTTTGAGGCCTTTTGCACTATTATACATAGCCTATTTTCTTATTACCACCAATCCCCTGAGGTTGCCATTTAATTCCTCCATTGTTTTTTCCAGGTGAATAATTCTTGACTCATGCTTGGTCTTCATAACCTTAACATCTTCCATTAATTTTTAATTCATCCTCAGGAGATTGGTGTCTTTGTCTGGAATAGGGTTCTTTGTGAAGATGTTGATTATATCATTGATGCCCTGTTTTAAGAGGGACAATTTCAATGTTCACCAAGCAAAAACATTTCTCTTGGTTGGTGAAAGAGTTAGCCAGAAGCACTTCACAATTTGTTCCTTTTTATATTCTCTTAGGTTCACATTAAGGGGGATATCTAGTTTGATTTCATCATCCCCTTTACCCTTTGTCTCCACCCATTTCCCCATTTTCTTCTTTTTCGAGGTTTGAAGGCCCAAGTCTTGGGGTTTAGAATGTGGGGTCTTCAAATTTTTAGCTGCTTGTCTAGCAAGGTGTTTGCTTTTCTTGTTGATGTTAGTATAGGGTGTAGCTTTCTATAGGGGGGTCTCATCCTCTCATGACCGATAATATGATTCATCAGACGCTTGGAGGTCCTTCCAATCCATGACCACTTCACCCACCTCCTTCTCATCCAACTCATTATCCCACATGCACATCATGGCTAGCCAAGGATTTAGGGTTTTTTACAATAGGGGAAGTTTTAACCTCATGCGCGTTTGCGTATTCTATAATAAGAAGGATTATACCCTCATGCAAAACAAGATTCTCATTATTTTTGGCATGATTTAAAATACTATGCTCAAGCGATCACAATAAATAAAAAGGCAGATAAATTTTCCTATCATGCCTAAAATGATTTAAAATGGCGAAATGATAGGAAAAAATGCTAGCATAGCAGTCATCTAGAGTGATGTACCTCATTATAATCTCCGCCATGTCCACCCAAATCTTCATGAGATCTTTCTTGTTGTAGCCCCCATCGGGCATTTTCCTTACTCTGTTTCTTTCACTTTGTTTGTCATAGAAGATTAACAGAGCTTCCTCTGAGGCTTTCCTCTCTCTGTAGAACTTTTTTCCTTCCATATTTAAACTTGTGATCTCCGCTATCAAAGGCTCATCAATTCTAAATTAAGCACCATATATGTTGAGAATGCCCTTATGCCAACCCTTCATAAATTCTTTCATCAATCTGGGGTCATGTCCGTGTAAATTTTTGAGGTAGGGTTCAAGACCGCCATCAACAATTTCAGTCCACAACTCCTTGTTCTATTCCCATTTCTGGCAAGAAGACGACTCCATTATGTTCTTATCTCCCCCCATAGGAACAAAACCTATGTAACTTTTATTGTTCACAAAAATAAGACCAGGCTTGAACCAGTGGATAAAAAACTAGACAAGCAAGAACAATCTGGAAAGTCGTATCCACTTATTTTTGGAAATGACTTTATTCATGAGTATCAATGGCATAATTAATATTTGGCTATTGGGCAAGATTTTCGGCATCCTTTCATGTTAGTTCACACAAGTGAAATGGGAAGGATTCCATAGCCGTCCACCATTTAATTTCATCATTCAACACCCCAAGATTTGCCACGTAATCCGCAAGCATATTGCCTTCCCTAAAGACATGAGTAATTTGAATTTCATCCAAATTGGTAATCATACCAAGGCATTCTTGGATTAAATATTTGATAGTCCAACTCGGAGGCATCTTTTTAATCAGGTAGTTGATAATATTTAGAGAATCACTTTCTAACCAGGCCTTTTTATACCCTCCAGGAATAGCAAGTTGAATCCCAATGTAGGCTGCATTTTATTGGAAGTTTATTTGTTAATAGGATTTTATTTTGATTTTTATTATTATAATATTCTTCACTTCAAAAGTGAGTGTATATATTGTGCAATTGGGGTCATTTTTCAAGTCTTATTCATTTTTCTTCCTCTTGCTCTCTCTCAAAACCTTCTCCATGTATAAATTTTGAAATGGGGAGTTTGAATTCATTTGTGGGAGGAATTAGATATCATTTTTTGTATTGAAGTAGGAATTCAGAGGTTGTCTAGCTTTCCATTTAGTGTGTTCGAATTGGTCGGGTATGTTGGAAGATCCTTGCATATTTCCAATTTGGGGAAAAAGAGGTAGGACTCTTGAAATATCCTTTGTTTCCTCCTTGAATCTAAAACTGGATGTAAATGATTAGTACTGGTCTAGTAAGTATTTTCAAACTTGGAATGAATTGGTTTGGTTGTGGAATGCATGATTTGTGATTTAAACTCGGTGTATGTAGGTTTCATATGGGGTGTCATAAGGGAAATGTTGCTAATTTTATTGGGAAATATTTTATGGGTGATATACTTATTTTTTTGAGGTGTCATGATGTATTTTTCAAATGGGTTGGTCCCTAATTTGGTCTCCCATGTCTCATTTTGGTCAAAATTGTTACCCTGGTTAGTTTCTTCGAGTTTATTTATGCGCCTAATATAGTTTGGTGCAACTGCCAAGATGTGGTACAATTGATGTATAGAGTGGCACATCTACCAAAATACAAAACATCTGATGCCTAGAATGGTGCAATTGATGCCCAGAGTGGCACATTTGATCAATGATGCGACACTTTTGATCAATGTTGGTATGTAGTCCTTGTTTGGTCTTGTTTTGCTTCTAGATTATTTTTGGTGCCTAATTAACCCTAATGTGAGTGAATTGTGGTGGTATTTGTATGATTTTATGTTGTGAAACAAATAATTGTACTTGTATTCTTTCTTTGAGATTAATCTAGGATTGTATTCCTGACTTAGAGACCTAGAGGTTGCTCCTTGAGTATGGCTTTGTTATGCATTGAGTATGTGATATATTGTTATTTTATTATGATGATTATTATGTGTATCTAGGCCTTGTTCTCATTCATTCGTGATAGATTTATTGTGTTTTATTGAGGCTTGAGTTGATGTATCGATGATGGTATGTTGATTCACAATGAGATTGTCATTGTTGTTTGACTTGTTCCTTTCCATGTTTAATGAACTGATAGCTCTTATTATGAGCACTTGTAATGAATGCTTGAGTACTTTTATAAAATTTGAAATTATTATCTTACATCTTATTATGTGATTGAGTTTCATTGTGGGATCAAGTGGATCCATTCTCTTGGTAGCGTGACTAATTGAGTATGTGTTATATATGGTTGAGAAGGCATTGTGCAAAAGAGATGTTTGATGTTATTGAGCATATGGAAAGTGAATCATTGAATTGTGTTTTATTTTGATTCCTCATTTGATTGAATGGGATGAGCCTAGGAATACATACTAAATTGGGTTTAGGGAGTGGCTCCCAACTTGCACCTAACCCCAAGTGGTATGCAGACAATCATGTTGGGGAGTTTCTTAACCAAGTGATAACTTAATAATAAATGTGGGATGGGATGAAACATTAATTA